>NW_027115892.1:91357-115341 GCF_000696795.3 Halyomorpha halys
AAATTTGCACTATTTAATTATTTTATATTAATAAATTAAACCAAGTTATTTTAATAGTGAAAAAAATTTAACAGAAGAATTGATAATACTACTCTTAATATCAGACCATAAAACTGATGAAAAATTATTAATTAGATAGGACATTATCGATTGCCAAGGCTGTGTTGCCCAATATGAAAGAAATTGTTTCAGCATATGTTGAAGAATATAATACTGTTGTACCTTCAAAAACTTCATCAGCATACAATTTACAGTAGCCATATCCATTTTTTCCCTCTCCAGTTTTTTTTTAGTAAAAAATTACAAAATGAAAAACACTTCTCAGAATATTTTTTTATTCATCATAGTTCATACTTAATTTTTCTCTTTAGTTCTCAGAGTCAAAATAAAACCACAACCAGCTAGTAAAATGTAAATTTTTTTTTTTAACCACAAATCTCAATGAACGCTTAAACAAAGAAACTGATGAACCAATGAAAAAAAAAAATCATTGAAATTATGAGCCAAACTGACTCTAGAGTAAAACTGAAGTCTGAAAATTCCAAATATTTTGAGTGAGGGAAAAATCAGCAACAGTATAAGTATGTGTATATATATTTAGTATTTGTGTGTATATATGTATATATTTTTTGTTTTTTATTGCTTTTAAGGAAGGAGTATTCTAGTTTTCCAGATTTTCAGTCACTGGCCACCTTTTCAGGATAGTTAAGATAAAAATATGAGCCAATTAATTTCCTTAAAATGGCCCTTAGACATTTAATCTGGTGTTCCCAGTCCATCTTTAGCTAATTTATCTAAGGCAGAGGTTCCCAACCCATAGAAGTCTGAGCCAGAAAGTGAAAACCATGCACAACCCAACACAATCCTGACTTGACTTTAAGCTGTTCTCTGATAGCAGTATTTTTAGGTTCATTTTGGAATGAACCCATCTGAGGTAACCATAGGTCTCAGGTGGGATTATTTTTAAAAACATCTTGAGCTTAAAAGGTTTGCAAGTAGCTACATTTGGGTTTAATTCAATAAAGTAAATAATACAAAAAATTATTAATGAGGTGTAGATAGTTGACTGTAGATTACTGATTGGAGAGGGTTGTGTGTCAGTTGTGGGTGTGGTCAGCAAAGAACATAAATAAACAAAACAATATTTATTTATTTTATGCCGACGTTTCGACCTGAGTTTCAGATTTTCATCAGGAAGTAAGTAGTAGGCTGGGCCAAAACTGGTTTGATATAGATGTAGTTGATATATGTCCTAAATTATGAATCTGGCATGTAAATATGAAACCAGAATTTTGGTATAGAAAATGTTTATCAAATGAAAATTAAAACCTATATTTTATTCGAGGGAATAACCCATCGTTAGCAAGACATTTTTCCCATCTCTCTGACAATATAGGGATGCAAATTTATTTTTTTTTTTTTTAATGCAATCCTATAAATAGCAGTTATTGAGCCATTTTTGTAAGGTGTGGTGAAGCGCTGCTCAGCAAGGCCATTATGAAATGGCAACAGAAATGAAGTATTTAAAAACTAATATCATAATCCTGAACACTGCAATCCATAATTGGATCTAGATTGCCTTAAGAATTCCCTTTCACTTTTTCTATCCTGGAAGAACGCCCAGCAGTTCCTCATTTCAAAAATTCCAGCATCGGCAACTACTCCACCAAATTCAGCTTCCCACTTTTTTTTTCCATTAGATCTTATGCTGAACAGCTTCTTGGGGGTTAAATTATTATTATACTTCATGTATCATTGTCCGCCCATCTCTGTATTGTTATCCAGATATGCTTTACGACAACTGGCTCCTTCCTTATACAGGTCGATCAATATAACAAAAATAAAACCCATATTGGGAGATCGTTGATTGACCATGTGTATTCATAAATGTAATATGGTCTGGGTGCAGTCAAATAAACTCAAATAGTAATGACGCAACAGGACCATATTACATTTATAAAACCCATATGTACAGTAATTCCATTAAAAATTAATCACATTAGTAACATTGTAAGTATCGCAGCTGAAGAAAGTTTATCATTTACCTCACAAATTACACTATACATAGAACATAAGTTTAGTAGTATACTGTTTTACATACAACACAATACTACAACAAATAAATAAAACTATATACATACTACTCCTCAGTCATATTTAATTCCAATTCTGAAAGCCCAAGAAAAAATAGAATTAGTAAAATAAAAGAGATGGTAAAAATCAGTGGTTCTCAACCTATTTTGTAACATGGTTCCTTCTGGAGTTCCATGGTTCTTCATTTTAGCTCAAAAAATACTATTATTATTTTGTCCACATTATACACAAATCTACAAAATCTATATGATAATATATATGTCAAATTGAGCATATTTTGGGCACATGATTATATTGAGAACCACCAATATAAATTAATAACTACTATTTAGGAATGATAAATTAATCAATGCACAATAAAAACAATTTTTATTTCATGACATGTTGTTTCAGCCATTCATGTGAACCACCTTCAGACCTAAAACACTACAACTTATGAGTCAACTACAACTTAAGAGTAAAACCCAAAAGATAGGTCATATTTAAGGATTGCAACATCGACAGTAAATAAAACGACAAAAATTTATTGTACAAAACAACAAAAATTTACTAAAAAACGAAAAGAAAAAAAAAGAAATCTTATGTAGCATTGAGTGATCCATAACTAATTTATAATTCTCATCTATCAATACTGTCAAGTACCAACCACCCTTAATGATGATAATTGTTAAATGAATAATTTATTTTAATCATTGATAGCCAAAAATTTATTTTCTTACTATTCTAATTTATTAACAATTTTTATTAATAATATTCATAAAATAGCTTTAATAACATCAGTTTGCATTACCTACCTATGAAGTTTAGCTCAATAAATATAATTATTTAAGTACAAATTATGAAAATATAATAGAGTATATAATAAAAATACACAGCACTAATTAAAATACACAACATAAAACATAAAATATAGTTATTACCTTTAAGATAAAACTTGAAAATTATTTAATAAATAATTCTTTCAAAATTCAGATAAAGTAATTGTTATAGTTTTTTTTTTTAACAATTCAAAATTATCCTCTGCCACAGACCACTTTTATCCTATTTGTTCCTTTTTTTTTTTTATTCCCCTTCCTCGCCATTTTTGAAATACAGGGTTCGGCATGGTTACGCATGCCACTGCTACCAATAATGATCAATTTTATATTACTACTGGGATACCATTTATTTAATTTATTTATTATTCACTTGAACTGTGGCGCAGCCCAGCACTAAAGTGAGTGCCTTTTAGATGGGTCTGCGCCTTTTCTACCAGCATCTGTCTAGGTGCCTCAAATTTGTTCCTACTCTGAGAGTAATGTTTCTCCACCTAAATAAATAAATATACTTGAGAAACCTGAGCCATAGTTTTTTCATGAGAGATAACTTGCAGAGGTGACTTGATCCTGTAAAGATGCTCAGGTTTTTCATGTCTTTACGTACAGGATCTGCCGGATATCCACCGACAATTACTGTCACATTTGAGTATATGTATAGTACATTATGTACAGAAAATTGAAACAAATTGTGCTTTGCTTTTTAGGGCTGATTTACAAAAATTTTATTTTAACTTTTAATAGTTTTTGAACTTGATATTAAAATAATCATTCATAATTCTATTTTTTTTATCATGTTGGGGGTTGGTCTAAGTCTTAGGCGGTTCTCCAGCCTGGTATCCACATTACAGAAGGCCCTTGACAAGGCGTATTCAATAATAAGTTAGGAACGGCTGTGCCAGAGGATGAGCCCTGGACACTGACGCAAGTAGAGGAGGTCAAGGTAAGAGAGAGTCTGAGGTAGAGTAACAGTTCTAGTTCCCAAGATGAAGCAGACGGACTAGAACTGTCAAGATAAGAGCCAGCTTACCAATTGCCGAGATGAAGCGGATGGACCAGTAAGCTGATAAGGCTAGGTGCAGCTCTAGTTGCCAAGATGAAGCGGATGAACTAGAGCTGGGGAGAGACGAGATCAACTACACTGGTTACCGAGATGAAGCAGACAGACCAGTGTAATCGTTGAGGATCAGGTTACAATCTTAGTTGCCGAGATGAAGCGGACAGACTAAGATTGCTGGAGAGAAGGAGAGGAGACAGGCCGTCATCTTAGGTATGCGTACAGAAAAACAACTCTTGTGAGAATCGATTGGCAATGAACTTCTCTATCTCAAGTAGAGTGTAAGTACGCCACCAGTGCTATGACCAGGCCTGGGAAGGAGGTGGGTCAAAGATCAAATTGAGGGTTTAGAGCTCCTTTATTTATAGGCCTAGTCCATGCGGCTGTGACCAAGAAGCGGTCGGTACATGTCTGCTTGAGATAGGTTCGTGCATTGTTTTGATATCGTTAATTAATCATTGTTAAGTGTTAGGTACAGACATTATTAATATATAAAAATGATAATATGTTTTTAAAAAATAAAGTAATATGTAAATTTCAGAGCTTCAGTGAGTCTCGAAGTGCAGCGCTCTGGTGATTTGTGACTAAACCGCTTGCTCCCTCCCGCTACAATCATTAGATTCCCACATAATACATAAAAGGAAAAAAAAAATATTACTTAATAAATACAACCATTCTTATAATGCCATCCCGGCAAAACAAGAAAATGAAATAGCTGGTATATGTATATATGTATATATATATTTGTAAATGCCTTCTTCTTTGCTCCAGGAGGTAAGAAAGAAAAAAAAAAAACTTAATAAATATCAACCTTTTCAGAATTTACAACATAGATAAAGTAGGAGGGAAGAGGTTTATGGATATTAAACATTTCAACAAAGTTTTGATAATATAACATAGAAATGGGACTAGAAATGAGGAATATGAAAAATTTATATTTGGCTCTACTGTGGGAACCTTCAGATAGCCTCAGTAGACGTGAGATCACAACTACTGGGTGGAGATTCCCATGGAAAAAGAGCTTACTACACTTTATAGACATAACAAGGATTGCCTCAACTAGTCAGCGCAAAGCTCCAAACACTTTGATCGATTCAATCATCATCCTGCAGACTGCCCAACCATTTTATCAGGATGGACTCCACTATGTCTGTGAAGAGTCGACACTTCTTCACGATGGTAATCTTCTTATTTCCGAGGACTAGATGTACCATTGGATAGCCTTACCTGCTTCAACCTCTTTCTGTTGTCATACTCAGACAACCCTGCAGTATCAAAATAAGAACAAAAGTACTAGAATATTTTCACCTTTTTTCAGGCCTCTCTGTCCACTAGAGGTGCACCACTAACAGCCATGTTCTTGGTCTTCTCAATTTCTAAGCCCATTATTTTGTAATAAGCATTTAGTGTAACTAACATCATTACGAGAAAGACCTTCCACCTCACAAATACATTATGATAGTAAAGAATAAGGACAGAAATTTTTTATTTGTAATCAGTACCACGGCTTCACTGATTGGTGCAAGTATATGTCGAAAGTTGTACGTGACAAGCTATTTTCTTTCTTCAATCCCTCATGATACTATGAAAAGGACCAGAAAGATGGTCCTCACATCTTATTTAGTGCATGTCATTGCTGTACAAGTGCCTCACCAGCATGTATCAATGAACTACTAATGCCTGCTTCTCAAAGTCCCACTCCTAGTTATTCTCTAGGCACAGAATCATAAGACTCTTTCAGGTCTACAAAAGCTAAATGAAGTTCGAGCTTCTTTTCTTGGGACTTCTTAATGAGTTGACTAAAAATTAATGTTATCTGTGCATGACCAGACTGTCGTAAAATCTACTTGCTCCTAGAGGATAAAGTATGCCTTCTCTAACTTGTCCCAGAGCAATCTACCCATGATTCTGGCAACAGAACTTTGCAAGCAGATTCCTCGATGGTTCCTTCCCCAATTCATATCTTTTGTATAGTGTATTACCTAAATTCTGATTTTCATCCAAATAAATTAGTCCATTACTAATTTTGAGATCTTTTAATGTAATTATTATATTTATATATATTAAGATTATATTTTTCTCCTCCATTGGTCAAAAGCTTGAACACAACAGTGCTTGATTTTTACATTCTCATGTCTTTGAACACTGAGTCCATGACATGTCCAAAGGTATAAAAATTATAATTTATAGACTATTGTGTTTTAATTTTTATCCTAAAGGCAGGATAAAAAAAAGTAAAATGTTTTATACCTTTCCTAAAAGCTGATAAGTACTAAAAATTGTTCAAATAAGAAATGTGTTCATACTGAAATTTGAAATAACTATGCAGGCATTCTCTAGCAAATTATTTTATTTATAGTATTTTTGACTGCTGCTAAAAGTACACTTAATTTTAGAATTAATCATTACAGTCATTAATCTGTGTGGATGTAAAGCGAAAAAAAAGGTAGCTGATAGCATTATAATTCTTGGAAAGTCAGTCTGAAATTAATCACTTCCATAAAAGTTCAGAATATTGTTAAAAATTATCAAAAATACTGCATTAATCCATTATCACCCTATCATTTTTTTAAAATTTAATAATAATAATATAAAACTAGATATCGTGAAATCCTATGGAAATATAATGCAATACTTATTAAGCTAGAGTTTTAATTAATAAGTACCTGTAATCACTTAAACAGTTAACAGAGTAACTCAGATGACAGTCTTAACATAAGTTAATCCAATGGGTTAAGTTCCTTTAAAATACCGCTCGAAACATAGAGGTAGAATCGATCACAAACCAAGAAGTTAAGGCATTCTTAGAAGGAACTTAAAACATCACCTATATTGTTAACATTCTATCACAATTTTTCACTTATTTCTATACTTTATTAATTACTTTTAAATCTTTTTATGTGCTCCTTTTTACATCTCACCTTGTACTTTTATATATATTTTTATTTTATTTTGTAAACTTTCATTTCCGATTTTTAAATTACCTTATTTCACTTTATATTTTTCATGTTACTCCTGTTCTTTACTATTATCAGTGTAGATAAATGATTATTTTCGCGATATATAAAAACTACAGTTGTTATTATTGTCTAATTATTTTTCTTATTTATTTCTTTGAATTTTTTTTTTTTAATACTCTTTACTTACTTTTACTTTTATGTACGTCTCCTGTACTTTTTAACTGTATATTTTACGTATTTAAAAAAAAAAAATTTACTCTTACCATTGTTACTTATTTTTTATTCTTATCATTGCTTATTCAAGTTTATTTTATATTGATACTATTTTATGTCTTCCTTCGTTTTATTTATTTGTAATTTCTTATCACTTTATTTTTACATAATATTTATCCTAGCTTAAATTACCTTATTGTATCTTATTGTTGTAATATTCTTAGTTTTTTTTGTATCTTTTTCTATTTGTTCATTTTTTGACCACAACCCTGACCATCTTCTTATATTTTATATGTTTGCTTACTTAACTTTACACTTTGCCTATACACTTATATTGTATTGTTACCATACTACATTTTATTCACCTATTCTTATTTATCTTGATTATTATTTTAACATTTACTGCTTTATTGTGAACTTTCATTTCACATTGCTTCAATAGTTTATTTCACTTTACGTATTATTTATGACGTATTTTTAATATGGTTTATGTACTTCATTTTACATTTTACCTATAGACTTATATTTTATTGTTTTTATACTGTGTTGTATTCACTTATATTTATTTATCCATTGTTTTTATTAATTTTCCCATTTACTGTTTCAATATTTGTAAACTTCCACGAGTTACATCACGATTACTACATTACTTCCACGATCAATTCAAAAAACAGTTGTTATCATTATTTAATTATTATATATATTTATATAGACCATATATTATATATAGGGGCAGCGGTAGCAGCGTGGTAAAGCGCCAGTCTACCAACCCACAGGTTGTCAGATCAAATCCCCAGTCCCACCCGGGCTTTTTTCAAGCACAAAATAACGCAAAACTCACTGACAACCTCCCCACGAGCATCACAAAAAATAGAAGTGGAGTTGACGAACTCACCCTGCGAAAAAAAACATGTCAAAAAACGCGCGATGTATTAGTAAATGCATCGTGTAGAAATACGGTGTATTTACTAATACATCGTGCGAGGACTTAGGTCTCCATGGTCTGTTGCCCATAAAATAATAATAATATATTTAGGTTTACATTTTTTATTTAGTATTCTTCTTTTACATTTATTGTATTATACCTACATTGTTTTTACTCTAATATCAAAAACTGTATTTTCTGTCGGTATACATTATTAGTTACTTATTCTATAATTTAATTTTTCCTAAATCAGATATTTCGACTATTATTATCATATTTGTATATCTCCTTTTATTCCACCTATTCGAAGTTAAAACCGTTAACGGTTCCTCCCCTCCACTTTCTTTAATTTAGATATTCCACCAGTTTCGTAGTGAGCTGAACAGAAACAGGTGGGTGGTTAGGATTTGTTTTTTGTTCTTTATTCATTTATTATTATTATATCCGGTTTTTCTCGCTATTGTGGGTTCGGTACCTGAGGTGGGGGACCTAGAAGTCCAACCACCTTCAGATTTATTTTATTTATTTATTTTCTCTTTTCAAATATTTAAAACCTTTCGCACTTTACGTACTGTGTCTAAGAGAACCGACTGTTGAGCCTCTCTTAGTACATCACAACAGGCACTCTCAAAACTACCTTAATTTACCTTTTGTATTTATCCTATTATGTCAAAATATTTTTAGTTGTTTTTGTATCTTTTTAGCCCTGATGAAGCTCTACAAAGAAGGGCGAAACGTCGGCAAATAAATAAATGTTAACTATTTTTATTTTCTTGTGACCGTACTCCTGACCATCTTCTTCATAATTTGAATTAATAGGCCAATTATTTATATATGTGTGTATATATATAAAACATTCTTAGTAGGAACATTTACCCTGACTGACGGGATGATGAGGTCTACAGGCTGCAGGAGACGTCTCATCTAAAGGGAAAAAGTCTGACAAATAAGGGCCATTGGAATAGAGGAACACAAGGGGCAACTTACCCAAGGTTCCGATGCTGAAGCAACCCTTTTTCAAATTGAATTTTTTTTAAATACAAATTTCGTGACTTGAAAGACTAAGTTCTTACAGAAAAAATATACCAAAATCAAAATTTGTACATTTATGAATCTTTGGTAATAGCGTCATCTTTGAAGTAGGAATCGAGATCAGCCGAATCAATCCAATTTTTCAAAATTGGGTTTCCAACGGTATACCGAATTTCCGCAAAGCTGCTTTAATTTTGACGAAATACATATTGAGGTTGGAAGTTCTGAAAACATCAGCTACTCAAAAAATTACAAATATCTTGTATTTTTTTTTTGCCTGGTTTGACGTACTTACGTTTTTCCTAAAAAAAAAAAATTAAGAAGTGGGTTGGGTTACTACTATAAGCACTGCTATTTGGAAACGTTTTTTGTTCTTGGCCAACAATATCCCTTTTTGCTTTATTTTCTTAGAGGAGTGAAGGTGCTATCTTTTTTTTGTGCTACCGTTTCGAATACTAAAACGGATGTCCATTTAGTAATGTCCGCCTGTTTGAAAAAAAACTGAGAACAAGGAAGCAAAATGTACTAGATACTCGTATTGTTTTAGGAATCTATTGTTTATTAACTTCCCAATCTCAATATCTCTTTAAAATTAAACTATCACCGCAAAGCTCGGTATGCCATTGGAAAGTTGATAAAATGAACTATTTTTTTAATTCCCTAGATTGTACCTCGAAAAAACATTACGTGATATGTGACACTAAAGTCACAGGTAAAAAAGGTAAGGTTAGTGTCAATGAACTAAATCTTTAGTATAATTGATAATTAGTTTTGTAAGTATGCACATTTATTCGTGTTGAGGAGAAGATTAGTATTAAAAATAAAGGAGCATTTATTAATTATAAGCTAGCATATTAAATTAATTAATACTAATTTAATTAGGCAGTGACATAGCCAGAATTCTGTTTCGGAGCGAGTTCCGTACAAGTTTCTACTTTTGAGACCTCTGTGAAGTTGGCCCCCCATCCTTGAAAAATTTCAATTTTTTTTTGAGTTCTAGTAGTATCCATAAGAGTTCTAGAGTTCTCAATTATTTATAGGAATAGTTCTGATGTTATAACACCAACAATACCGGTCAAATGCCCGCGCGTAAAGTTCGTATTTTGTGAAACTTTAACACCGTATATCTATTTTCCTGGCAAGATTAGGGATTTATTCAATAAGGATAATTTTTAGAACTCTTGGGGGGGGCAACAGAACTCTCAACAGAACTCCCAAAAAACGAAAAAAAATTCCAAAAATTTTTGATCGCGAATTTTTAACCTGAATTGAAAAAATTCAATTTTTTTATGAGTTCTAGTAGTATCCATAAGAGTTCTAGAGTTCTCGATTATTTATAGGAATAGTTCTGATGTTTAAAACACCAACAATACCGGTCAAATGCCCGCGCGTAAAATACGTATTTTGTGAAACTTTAACACCGTATATCTATTTTCCTGGCAACATTACGGATTTATTTAATAAGGATAATTTTTAGAACTCTTGGGGAGCCAACAGAACTCTCAACAGAACTCCCAAAAAACGAAAAAAAAATTCCCAAAAATTTTTGTAACTTATGAAGTCGTAGAAATTAAAAATTCTTTGAGTTCTAGTAGCTCCTATATGTGATTTAAGGATTCTAATAAAAAAAAGAAACATTTGTGTTATTTAATATAAGAAATTAAGTATAAAATTTAATTAAAAGGTAAACTAATCTGGTTTGATATGATGTCATCTAAAAATGGAGACACAGCTGAGATAGTAGTGGAAAAGGGGAGGGAACACTTGTTTTCGAAGCATCCATGAAGTTGGAAGAAGATAAATACGTGGAGAAGATGGTTAGGGGGATGGTTTGGTCAACAAATAAGCTAAACTCTAGTGTTGCCAGAACCTTTGCCTTTACTTCCTGATGAAGACCTGAAATTCAGGTCGAAACGTTGGCAGGAATAAATATTTTTTTGTTTATTTGCTGATCGCACCTCCCCTGACCATCTTCTAAACATCTTTCTCTATGGTTTCAAAAATCGATATCTATTATTGGCGGGAATATTATTGCTATTGTAAAATAGTTGGCGGCTCTTTATTTAACAAAAATGGATAGGCCAGGTGATGTGTGGGAATTGATTGATATTTTATTAAATGTGTGAATTTTGTAGTATCGGTCTCGTGTCATTTCTTCATGTCAATATTGAAGCTAGTAGATAAAAAACGAATATGGATTTTAAACGTTCTATTAGAAGAAGTGTGATTCAACCATTGTATGGGGCTTTGGAAGATTTGTATCCACATAATTTGCAGTTGTACACCACTCCACCAAACTTTGAAATTTCATTAAAAGAGTTAGAAGAATGTACATCTCAAAGATTAGCTAGTTAGTATTTCAGCTCTATTTGTTGTATCTTCATCAGTTTCTTTTGAGTTATTTGTTTTTCTTTTTGAAGTACTTCAGACTATGGATGAAGTTTTAAACCGTGGGCTTAAGGGTGATGAATGGCGCCAAACAGTTTTCAGTGAGCTTAGAAAACAAGATTTAAGGAACTTTAGGAAACTAGTAAGTAAATTGTTTACTGTAATAAATAAATTGTTTACTATCATATTTCTTGTATGTATTTTTTAATGAATTCGTACCATATTTGTAGATTACTAATACATCCTTCAGTAATGATGAAGAGTTATATGCTACCAGAAAACAAGATCATATATCACACTTCATGTTAAGATTGGCATATTGTGACACAGAAGACAAAAGAAGATGGTTCATAGCACGAGAAATGGACTTGTTCAAATTCAAATGGTCTTATCTCAACCAATATGAAAAACAACAATTCTTAAAAATCAATAATTTTAATTATGAAGTGGTAGGTGACAAAATTTTTTTATTTATTGCTATAATTTATTTGAAGTTTTAGAAATATTTCATTCATTTAAGCTGTGATTCCTAAATGATCTTTCTATGTGGTGCTACAGCCTAGAGGGGTCTTGGCCTTCTCGAAGAGCTGCTGTCCTTCAGCTCTTCCTTGTGCGACCACCTTTCAATGCCTAATCACAATTAGGCTTTGAGTGTCTGCTGCCACACCATTGGCCCACCTCAGCTTGAATCTTCCATCTCTTCTGGTTTGATGCAAGACTTCCTCAATTACCTTCTTGGTTCTTGATTCAGCATAAACAATCCTCTCTAACTTGACAAACCGTTATACTCTGTTAGCCATAAATGTCATGTATTGCTTGGCCTTCTTTATCCTCTATCCATCTACATTTCAAACTTATCCAATAATGTGACAGAATTTTTCGATCAAAGATCATTAGTTTCTTTGTGTCATGTTTGGAGAAAGTCAAAGTATGTTAAGGATATAGTAGTACATCCCTGACAAAATATTATAAAGTATCAACTTGATTTTCTTACAGAAGAACCTACAGTCTTGGAGGAGACCACAATAATATATGTTGGCATCAGGGAGGCTCTTCTTAGTCTCAAGATTAGATTCCTTTAAAATATTCAGAGTTTTATCTGCTACAATTATCTATGGTTGATTGAAAATGGTTTTAAATTAAAGTTTATAAATACATCCAATACAATGTTCTAGGTCTCGATTTGATTTCTCTTTAAAATTTTTATATAATTTATTTTAAATAAGTTAGTTATGGTTTTGTTTATTAATTACCTATTGTTTTGAAATATAATTGTATTCTGTCTAATTTTTTAGTTGGAAGAAACAGAAAAACTAGAACTTTCGAAGAATTCCTATGGAATGATTCAAACAAGTACAGATTATTATAAAGTGCCATTTGTTACAGTCTCCGATTTAGTAAGAGCGAGGAAAGTATATTTATCAAAAGGAATGGCATATATTGTCAGTGATGATATGTCTTCTGTGATTGCATCCTCCTATAGATCCTCACTTTCTAAAAGCTTATCAGTAAGTCCACCTATTAAATTTTTATTTCTAATTAAATTTCTATTAAATAAACCACTTAAATTTTTCCTGGAGGCCTATAGTTTCTCACTATTGTTTTTTATTTGTGGAAGAATCATATCCTTCAATGAAGCTAAACTATGTTCTTGCTTTTTTGACATTTTATTATGCTATTTTTTCCATGTAAATTAGTTAATTGACTTTCACTATAGATTATGTTAAATTAATTCGATCTTCGCAAGTGGAGATGAGTTATAAATGTATCTTATACACAATTATTCATTTAATTTAGTGAGAAATTAAATTCTACTGGAACTCTAAAGTTTATTTTATCATTCTGTAGTTTGCAGCTAGAAGAATTGATGATATAGCTGAAGATACACGGATTTTTTCTTTAGTAAAAGGCGCTGCAAAACGTGAAAGAGATGTTGATTACACTCCAGCTAATAATGGGAAAGTTGATATCAACAACTTGGATACAGTAATAACAATCTTCATTAAATTCATATGATATACAGTGTATCTCAACTTTGCAACTATGCTTTTCAATCCTGTTAATGGTTTTCAGTTATCAAAAATATCATTTCCACTATGCATGCAACAACTTCATCAAAGGTTGCGTAAAGAACATCATTTAAAGCATTTTGCCCGATTGCAGTACATATTGTTTATAAAAGGTATTGGTGTTACTTTAGAAGACGCATTACGATTCTGGAAGTCTGAATTTACCAAAAAAGTAGACCCTGAAAAGGTATTTATAACAATAATACACTTCAATTCAGTTGTACTGTAGAAATCAGTTATTTATTCTTATTGTTGCTTTAGTTCGATAAAAGTTATGCCTATAATGTGAGGCATAGTTATGGAAAAGTTGGTAAAATGGCTAACTATTCTCCACAAAGCTGTTTGAAAATTATCAGTTGTAGTGTTGGTCCTGGTGAAGCTCATGGTTGTCCATTTAAACACCAAGATCAGGGTAATTTGAAAAAAACTCTTGTTCAAAATGGACTCTCGTCTATAGGTAGGTATATTAATTTTTGATTTAAAATATCCTATAATAGGAAGATCATTCGGGTGTTGTCAAAATAACTCAAATAGCAAATAAACTATTTATTATGATCCAACGTTTCGCCCAACTTTACAGGGCTAAAAAAAAGATAAGCAACTAAATTAATTTATTAAAGTAAGAGAACATGGTTAATTAAGGTTTGGCTAAAAATGATGTAAAATATGTGAAAATTGAAAAATAAAAATGAACAAAGTAAATTAAATTTCATTTTTTTAAAAAAAATTTCACACATTTTACATCATTTTTAGCCAAATATTAATTTACTTTGATTTCATGTTTTCTTATTCTCTTACCTTGTTGCATTAATTTTTGTAGCTTTTCTAATGAAGCCAAGCGTTTATTTGTGTGTATTTATTAAATAGATAGTTTGTATACTATTTAAGTTACTTCAACTGCATCCGGACCATCTCTCTTTTATTAATTACACACGGTCAATCAATGATCTTCCACAAAATATTTTAATATAATTTGATAAATTTTAGATTCCCAAGAAGTATTAGACTTTGTTCGAAGAGGGCATTATCAGATAGCTTGTGGAATATATTTCCAGAAAATGCATGGTGTAGATAAAGTCATCATAAATCATCCTAACCATTATTTTGATGAAAGTCAAATGGTCTTAAATAATAAAAAAGTAAAGACTGAAATAAAAGGTAATGAAAGTTCTTATATATACATTGTAATCTCCATTTTCAAAATTATCATAAATTTTTTATATATGGTCATGGTACAAAAAAATTTAAATGAAATGATGTTGAATGAATGTTGTAATTAAATCTTGAAAAATTACTTTGATTTTGATATTGATACATTACTTCACTTTGATGTATGTGAACATTTAACATTCCTAGCACAGGAACAAAAAGTTGTACGAAACTGAAATCATGTAAGTGGAATGTAATAGCACTAAAATCATATTACCAAAAGTGCCATTTTATATTATCAATTTAAGTTTATTTTTTTTTACTATTTGCCCAAAAACGGCTGTAATGATTTTAAAACTCATATCAATTTATAATTAAATGGTTAATAACAGCTGGGTCTTATCCTCATTTAAATAAACTGACTGGGCTTGAATGTTGAATTTCAAACAAACTTTTCCCTTAGGAAAGGAACCACTGCTCTAAAGTATTTTTAGTAATAATTTACCAACTTTCATTACTCAGAGTGTATATATGTTGAACATGAAAAAATTATATAATCAACTAAAGAAGAAAATGAATGCTTTCTTTTTTACTGCTATGATGATAGTTAATAATTTCTTCATAACAACCACAGATAATAATTTTTGATAATATTGGAGACTGATACTTTATGGTCTATAAATCACAGCATGCATAATATTCACATGAAGCAAGTCAATTTTTTTATATTTCATTACGATTCATTATTTATTTATATATCATCCCTTTTGACCTTCACAAACTAACCAATGATTCAGATGATATCACAGACAGTTCTGATGGACACCGAGAAAACCTAAATCTGAACAATTGTGACAAAACTTATTAAATTCATTACATAAAGATAAATTATAGGGTTCAGAAGGAACAAATTAGCTGCATCTTTCTCCCCGAACAGTACTTAATAGAATATAGTGCAGTCCCTTTATCCCACAGTATAGAACAATACTATGTTTTGATGACCAGTAATATGGAATGCAGATTGAAAACTCCAAGCTGTAAGGTTGATTTCAAAATTTCTTTAATTACATTAATTGTAAAATTTCCAGTGGACTGGTAAAGTAAATAGATATCCGTTTTTGAGTTTTATTTTTTGTATGCAATCATTGAATTAGAACATTTAATAATTGAATACAATCTTAATGTCATTAACAAACAAACTCACTGAAGTCTGAATTTTAGATAGTCAAGGCATTGAATTTCACTGGTTGATAAATGACTGAAGTAGTGAACCTCATTGGCAGCGAGTAATCCTGATTATGCAAAATATAGTATATTTTTATGTAAAAACTCATAAATTAATAATTTTCTAATTACAGCCTAATGTTACAAATGTTTCAGATTTCTTTGTTGTGTTGTTCAATCAAATGCTAAGGCAAAAGGAGTTTATTTTGTTGAAAAATTTATTTATAGAGATCAGAATTACATCAAGATTATAAAAGTTAATGATATAAAGTTATATCAAGATTTGAGAATCAAATAGTCTATTAGTGGGTAAAATCTTCAAGAAAGTTATTTTGGGATTTTTATTATAACATGTATGAAATGCTGTTGATAATTTATGGTTATAATTCCAATTATTAGAACAGTCTTAAATAAAATAGTGAAGGAAGTTCGTTTTTATTACTTCATAATGATAAAGTTTTATAAAATGTATTTGTTTTAAACATTTTTACTGTCATAAATAAAATAGCCTCTGGTATACCAGAAATAATAAATAGCATCATAGCCATTGAAAAAGATGTGCAAATCTCTTGGCAATGGAACAACTTATTAAAAAAAATGTTGAACCAATGTCTTTAGACAAAGGTAAAAAGATTGAATTAAGACTGATATAGATTTGGATTGTTTGAGGAAGGTTTCATTGTCAGTGATGACATGAAACTTCTGAACTAGTTAAGCTTGATAATTATAACCTCATTGGACCAGCATTTTTTTTTTTATATCAATGAATTCTGATTTGTTTGTTACAGAGGAACATACCACTCATCCAATGAAACATGCTGTGAAAAACGAAGAACATGATGTTTGGGGAAATGACTCAGGATTTGATTTTAACTCATTTACTGAGATAAATTGAAGGTGACGGAAACATTAGTTAAAAGGAATGTTTGAAGTTCTTTAAATTATTTTAATCAGAAGCGTATTATGTGACTGCATATAGTTTTTAATAAATACAATTTTATTATTTTTGTTAATAATATTTATTAAAACTTAATTATGTAAAATCCTCCAAAAACTACCCAACAGTAAACCATTGTCCACTGATGTAGTAGTTAGTACTTCTAACCTACGATAAGTACTGCAGACTCTCGCTAATCCTAACCTTTCTGTTATCTGAACCACTCCAAGAAAATTTTGAAAATTTGTGAAGATTCAATAAACCTGAATGTATTATAAAAGACCTAATGTTTTATTATAATATATTAAAAAAATTAGTTTAGAATGCAGTCAGATCCCTTAAAAAAGCATTTGCAAACAAAAGAAAATTCTAGGCTAGTTCTTGAGAAAATAATTAAATATTTAATTTCTGATTAATGATTGTTACTATTTTCTTTTTTTGATTTATTGTTTATTCACTAATTTAGTTTTTTTTTGTTTTGTTTTTTTATCCTAGTCAGTAATCTGAATTTTTCACTAAACTGAACCACCTTCATTTTAATTTGTTAAAGACCACAGTTGTGTAATCCATCTGCAATGAAAATATAAAATAATCATTACAACCCAGATGGGTCTTCGCCTCATCAAGACAACACCTCTATTTCTATCTGTCCCCTAAGCTCTTGTTCCCACGAATGTTTGTGCATCAGCTTCAGTCTTGTCTGCCCATCTGAGTCTTGGCCGTCCAGAGTCCTCTCTTTTTCTTTCAACAAACCCCCTTCAAATAGTTCTTCATGGATGAGTCATTACCCGTTCTAGCGACATATCCGGCCCACTACAAAGTAGTTTCAATATCCTATAACAATCTTTACTATAGGGTCCCAATGCTTATTTCCATATATTGTCTTTGTTTATAAACCTTCTAATTAATCCCCTAATGTACGAGAATAAGAAATTCATTAACATAAATACCATTATTGTTAATTATATCTGTCCGTCAAATCACTGGTATTATGAAATTTTGCAAGGAGAATTTTTAAATAACAATAAGAGAAAGTGACTAAAATTTCACACTGAACTAACTTTAAAATTATTAAAAATGACCACCTCTCTGTTCTGGGTAAAGGCACTAGTCCCAATAGTAGTTAATCTCCCACCAGCAGGATCAGCCATCCTAACCTTCCTCCAAGGTCCTTACAGGAGTAACATAACTCTCCTCCAGGTAGTCCTCTGTGATAACCTTTAATTTACTGCTTTATATCAGAGTTTTTTTACATGTTTACCCAAAACTTGACATTTATATCCATTTAATTTAATAGTCCAACAATCTTAGTCTGGCTGGCTCATCCCAGCAACTAGAACTATTACCTACCCTATTAATAATCCTAGTCCCTGTGGCTTATCCCAGTTACAGCTGAATCCTGTCCCTTCACAACTCTAGTCCCTCAGGCTCATCCCGACAACTAGAATTGTTAACCTATCTGCTAGCCTACTGATCCTCCCCACTACCTTGTCCAGGGCTTATCCCCTGACAGTAGATCCTTACTTATTTTCTAAGAAAATTCCTGAATACGCTTTATCAAGGGCCTCCTGTGGAATAGCAATCAGGTTGGAGAACCATTGCAATGACTATAAGCCTCAGCAAATGGTGACCCCAACACGATCCTAAGAAAGGCTTACTATAATAACAAGAGAGATAACTGGAGAATATTCAGAGAAAGGACCCTCAGGAGATTGATGCATATCAAGGCCCCTTATCACAGACACCACGGTTTTGTAGGAAGAACCCTGTACTTAGGTTCGGCACCTGTGAGGTCATATTTTCAACTTCTAAGGTCACATATAGTGCTATAAAATTTCAACTACTGATCCTAAATACAGATCAAGAGAGTACTGATTTAACATCCAAGACCTTATCACTGACCTTAAACAGACATATGACAATTTGAAGGCCCAGCTCCTGTAAATCTACAGGGAATCGACTTGCTGGAATGGAGGACTTGAGAAAAAAAAATGTGGACTAAATTTTAAAAATTATATTTTCATTATAATTGATTATTAATGGCTTTGTTCAATAAAGAAATTAAATTTTTTAATCAAGGGCTGTAACTATCGATCATAAAACAGGGACTGCATCTATTACACTGGTTCAATCTGACTAAAAATGAGCTGTACAATGTGCTTGTAGAAGCTATTGCTGAGTACGCCTAATGATTTAAATCAAAATAATAACAAAAGTCAACATCAAGGTCACAGGTTACGATTCACTATAATCAAAATAACTTTTTCTTTATTATGTTAGAAACATTTTAATTTTAGTAGGAATAATTTATTTATGATGATACAGTAAATGCTGAATCTAGCCAACCTTTCAGTTTTTTTTTTAACTAGATACAAATTTTATTATTTAATTATTATATAAATTATAATCAATTAATACTATTAATAATGAATTTATTGAATTTTTCTGTCATGATTCTAAATCCAGTTAATCTTGAGAACCACCCAATTGGGGTTCAACAGTAGGTTTTAAAACCAAGTATCGACAATAAAACAAGCATGTTATATCTAACCTGCTTACACTTATTTTTCAACTTCTATAACTATTCTTACTTTTATGGATGAAACTAATTCTTGCCCAAAGGTAATGTAAGGAAAAGTAAATTACAAAATAGCAAATATACTTTTGTTCAGAAAATAAACGATTACCTTAAGTAGCTCTGCGATTAACAATACTTTGTATGACTTACAAAGTCTAAGGCTTACGTAGCAATTACCAAATGGCTTACAGCAGTGGTTCCCAAACATTTTTCATTGCAGCACCCTTGTCAGGCTAAAAATATTTCACAATACCATACCCTAGCTGAGCTAAAAAAATTTATGGCACAATTTTCCTTGGAACTGCAGTATGAAGGAAAAAAAGAAAGACAGTGCAAGGTAAATGCTAGAATATTTTATTAGTATTTTGAGGAAGTGACATTCACATAGGGTGCGCAGTTTGGGAACCACTAGTTAAGAGGCAGATCAATTTCTAAAATTTAACTAGATCATTCCTCAACACTAATGCAGTTTAAACCATATGCTCAAAATAAGAATTCAATGAATTCTTTTATGTATCATTTGACTTTAGTAAGAACAGATGGTTATTTTCAAAGAAGTGGAAAAGTGAAAATCCTGCTATATTAAAATTAAGAAATCAGATGGCTTTTTATTAAAAATTAATTTTTTGTATATTACAATTTTCAACTAAATTGTTCAACTGTATTAAAAAGAAAAATCTATAAATAGTTAAATATTTAAACATAATTTTTGTTCCCTTTTATTTTCTTTACAAATTGTAAAACGGATTGGTTGAAAATAATGTATATACTATTAATTTACACATATGTATAAAAGATTATAATTAAATCTTACAATAAATAACATCTGTTCAATCAGAAGGCTGAACTGGTATCATTTACTTAGCCTTCAATTCTTTTTTGACGTTTTCTTCTTCTTTAGGCTTTTCCTCTTTTTTGGTGCTTTCTTTTTTCTCAGCATCACGATTACTGAGTTTGTTATTTATCAGATTATGCAAAGCAACGATTGCTCTTACAAGGGCAGCGAGGTAAACGACAAGCATCTGATCATTTGTTTTAATGTACAATGAATCGACAAAGTTCCCATGGTTCATGTCAGGAAGGAGGTTAAAAATGTCCTGCAGCTGGTATATTATTTGATGGTTGATAGGTAATTTTCCTTCAACAACCTAAAAAATTTAAACAAGAAGTATAACAAAAGAACTTCCATTATAATATAATGTAGAATTATCAATTTAATACATGCAGATATTGTAATAAATTATACCAATATATAATTGAAACACTTATTGAAAATACTGAATGTGATGGAGACCCAAAAGATATTTTGCTACTCATGTTTTCTTTTCAGGACTTAACCAATTTAGAAAGTGAAAGGGAAATAATCCCTAAACTGGGAATTTTTTTTTTAAAACTTTTAATATCCGCCCATCATAGGTTGAAAGGAAACTAAAAAAGGATTTCATAAAGAAGGGAGTGGGTCAGATATGGCATTTAAAATGGAATATATGAAATAAATAAACAATTTTTATATACATACTAAGAATAGGATACAAAGGAGATGATCGAGCAGGTTGCCAGTATTTTACATGTCTAGGAACACTAACAAAAACAAAACTTAAAAACTTACAAAGATTAACCTTGTGGAATTTGAGAAAAAGTTAAAAAATCATTGCAATCGAACATGTGAACCGAGGTACAACACTTTAAAAATTCCATTTTTCCCAGTCAGATTCTTGTCCTTGTTGGCATCTAATGGGCTAACAGCTGAACCAAATTACTCAGAAATCTTTATTTACGAGGGCTGTCCAGAAAGTAACACATGTTTAGGCCTATCGTGGCAATGGGTGAGGGTAGAGCCACCATCTTGGTGTCCCAATGTTCCTACATTCAGTATGCATCCAGCTGTTATAGCGTGAGGACTGTGTATTCCTCACTTTGCTCTCTGTGAGCCGTCAAAATGTGCTCTATAATAGAAAGTCCCGCTACTTGCTATCTGTGATTCGGTTTTTGTTGGCTCGAAACAACAGGCCAATTGAAATTTATCATCAGCTTTGTTATGTTTTCAGGCAGGGGATAATGAGTGAGGCAATGGTGCAATGATTTTAAAAATGGCCGTACCAGTGTTTACGACGAGGAGCATTGGTCATTAAGACTTGGGTGAAGCATGTCAACTGTGAAACAAAACAGCAGTCATTGGAATGGGCGCACACACATTCTCCCAAGAAACCACGAAAGTGTTTGCAAACGATGTCAGCAAGAAAGGTCATGGCTACTGTGTTTTGGGACTCCAAGGGAGAACTTCTCGTTGATTTTCTGGAATGTGGAGCAACACTCAACTCAGAAAGGTATTGTGAAACACTAAGAAAGTTATGGTGCACTCCATACATAATAAGCGTCGGAGAAAACTTAGCACCAAGGTGTTGTTTTTTCACTACAATGCATGTCCAGATGGCCAATCGTACCTGGGCATTCTTGAATGGGAGGTGTTTGACCATTCACCATACAGCCCGGATTTGGCGCCGAGTGATTACCACCTTATATACCGATAAACAACGCCTTGATGCTGACACCGAACTGCATGCTGGTGTAAACCAGTACCTACAGAGAGGGTATTGAAAGAATTGTGCCATGGTTATGATAAATGTCTCAATTTGAATGGCGATTATGTGGAAAAATAGCTTAAGATTGTACTTTTCAGATGTATATAATAAACTTTGGAGTTTTTCAATTTGTGAATTGTTTATTTGAAAATGTCTGTTACTTTTTCGACAGCCCTTGTATAGGTATTTTGCACTGTTTCAGTGCCTTATGTATCATTGGTACCAATTAGAACTCTTGAAAAAATGTTGAAATAAAAAATCTTTTTTTTTACACATTTTTCTCGATAAAATTTTATTTACAAACCTATTATAATAAAATTTTACATAGGTGCGTGTTTCTTAGTGTTTGATAATAGTTTGCATATTTTATGGCAATTTTGATTCCTGTGACAATCTTAAGACAAAAAAAAACTTTATGGGAGTCTGTAATTGTCATGGTCACTCCAAGGCTGTCAAGACAAGTTTATTTTACCAACTTTTTAATAAATGTGAGAAGTTAATTTTTTTATAAGAAGATGTTAAACTCATTTATGTGAAGTAAGTTTATTTTAAAACCTGATAACCAATTAAACAGAAGTGTTGTCATTTTGACCCTGCTTAATGAAAATGTCTTTAAGAAAAGAGAGTCAACATCTATTTCTAGATTATTTCAAAGGTTATTTTTTATATAGGGTGTTATTTCTATCTGTATCATCATTGTATTTAATTAAGTTTGTGCAGCTACTGCTTTGATCTGTTCCGTTGATTTATACTTAAATGAGGTGGAATAAATAAATACTATGTATGCTATTTTTATTCAGTGAAGAAAAACATCATTGAGAACCACATCCCTCACTTGTAATTTAATAACAATAATTTTGCCATTGAGACAAGTTGGAGGCTAAACAAATGTTCAAAACCATTAATATTAACTAAGCTACATGGCGAAGGCTCATTGAGGAGGCCAAGGTCCAAATTGGGCTGTAGCACTACGCATAGATAGAATATTAAGGAATTTCCATGAATTTAAACAAAAAAATGCAAAAAGAAGTAATATCTTCCCAAAAAAACAACTCCTTGTAAATATTTTTTCAAATTAGTCATACCTCAGCTGAAAGTATACAGGTGTGAAGGTGCTCCTATTCTGGTAGGGCAGCTTTTTTGATCTAACTCCTTTTTACAGCTACCTTTTTTTTTGCTGTAGAAAATTTTTACAATGTTTTTGTTTTTAGGATATTGTACTGATAAGTTAAGACTTGGTTTAGAGCATGTTTTTCAATAAAGTATTTTATTGACATTGGAAGATTATTACTTAAACACTTGTAATGATTGCAGAAAAATGATCCGGCAAGCTTTCTTTTTTTTTCTTTTCTTTTAATGTCCTTTTAAGAGCCACTCAATTGACTTTAAACCATAGAATGTAGTACCTCGAACAAGTTTAATCATTTCAGAGCAATATATTAAAAACAATTTTAATATGCTTTATTTTTACTTTTATTTATCTACACGTGCTACATATCGTAAGGGGAAGTATTGCGATCATGAAAAATTTTCACTTTGATTTTTTGACAGAAATACACGTTTTGAGGTTCCTTAAGTTCAAATAACTAAGACTCGCAAAATTCTCTGTGTGAGTGTGTTACTGACATTACATATTTAAGGCAAGCATGTACCTGAAATGTGACATGAACGTTTTCGATAAAATTGACTAACTTAAAGTGCCACTTATAATAAATAATCCATTTTTCACATTTAATAAATTTTCTTGAAAATTGCTCTAACGATTTCAATAAAACTTGGCATATCGATGTAAAATTAAATGGTCTTTAATATCAATTAGGTATTATCCACACTGAAATAGTTTGGCAGGACTTAAATGCCGAATTTACAAAATTACTTCCTCTTAAATACTTTTAATTTTGTTAGTTTGAAATTAGTAATGAAAAAAAATATATATACACACACACACATATATATATATA
>NW_027115892.1:115457-129460 GCF_000696795.3 Halyomorpha halys
CTGATTGAAAACATTTTCGGAAATAAAAGTAATATAGACTTATTATACACTGTTGGAAAGCCAAAGATTGGACAAAAAATATTTAATATAGAAAGTGATGGAAATGAAATAAAAGGTTTGTTTCAACAAGAGTTCTAACTGTTGGGCACATGCGCATAAAGTTTTTCCATATTGCCAGTCCAATAACTGCTGTTATGTGGACATAGTTATTAAGTAATTAGTTTTTGAATTTTATTTAACCTATATTATAGTCTTTCAGTTAACAGGATGACAAACTCCATAATATTAATCTTATCTTATCAATAATGTTTCAATAGCAATTTAGATCTGAATAAATACAATATAATTTTTAGTTAACTGTAATATTTTCATATTCCAGACATAGTTTTGCAAAAGAAGAATGTTAATTTTAAAAATAAAAATAAATACTTGTCTGGAAACTGCTAAAGACTCATTTGTAAAATTAGTATAGGGAAGTATTGCCACCGTGAATAGTATACAAATATGAAGAAAATCCAACCTCCAGAAAATAATAACCAGTTTGAAAAAAAAAAAGTTGTAAAAGAATAAACCTGCATAAGGTAATCCCTGATATCTTGAATCTGTTGATTAAGGCCTTTGAGACCCAGAAATTGATTAGTAACCCTTTGCGAAAGTGAGCCAACAGTTGTATCTTTAATGTCTCTCAACAGATGTTCAACACCCACTTCTTCTGCTTCTTCAGCCCCTATTTCACTGGGTACATGTTCAAATGTTTTAGTCGTAGGAGAACCATCCTAAACAAAGTAAAAAAAAAAAAAAATGATAGAACATCAAATAATACAACATAAAACTACTTTTGCAGTAATAAACAGTTAAATGGAATACCATACTATCTAAAACATGTTATCATTTATATCAATGAGGGTAAAAGATTGTTAATAAAACATTAATATTAAACTACACCAAAGTAACAAAAAATGATACAACTGTGTAGAATAGCGAATGAACTAAAGGAAATTAAATCTGTGTCTTCCAAAGGAACAAACAATATACAATAAATTAAAAAAAAAATAGATGGAATATTGTTTATGGAGATGTTTGGTTTCATATGTAGTTAACAATAAATAGTAAGTATTTGACCTAAGTTAATTAATAACTCTATTAAATTTTAAGTAATTTCTAAAATAAATTACATGTATCCTGAAAATCATGTAGTATTATTAACTCATTTAATGAAAAACTTGCACTCATAACTTTGTTTCTCCTTAGATGCAATACATTAATTAGACTATTACTGTATGTGTTCACCCAAAGATAATATGAATCCACATCTAAAAATACTTACATCATGTACTTCTTCTACTGCTCTATATGCTTCAGTAGGTAAACCAAGATCTTTTGGTTTAGCATCAATAATAACAAGCACTGAGTTAGGACAATAGCGTCGAATAAGTTCATTAATAGCAACATCATTCTGATGAAGCTTGGGACCAGTGTGGTACCAGCCAACAACTTTTTCTCTAGCTGAAAAGTTCATACACGTATTCATTCATTCAAATATTGAACACATAACAAACATGTAACAAAATAAATAAAACCGACCATTAACTTTCTTAAACATGCCATACATATTTTCCAAATAATCATGGTCTAAAAACCAAACTGATTTATCCTTGTCATCTTCATCAAATGGCACTGCAAATAACCAAGAAGAATTTAACCATAAAATTCAAGATAGTCATACATTCAAGTTTATTAAGTAAAATAAAAACTAACTCACCTGCAAAACTATTGGAAACATCTAAAACACCTTTTGCCTTCCAGCAACCTAGTAATACACCAACTACTCTCTTCTGATTACCAATTTTACCCATTCTATTGAAATGATCTACAACACTTAAAAGGACTAAAGGATGAACAACAACTTTGTTGGTAACAAGCTCTACTCCTGGCATTTTTAATTTTGAAGAATATCAATATTATATAAGAAAAAGAAATAGTATCAATGATATTAGATTCTAAATTTGAATATTTACGAAGAAGGTTACACGCATACGCTAATGCCAGTCACCAACAGTGTACCCAACATTACTGTAACTAACTAAACGATAATGGGAATTACTAATAACTCAGAAGTCCATTAAACCATAGATATTGTTATATTTTAATGCTCAATAAAAATCTTAGACCGAAAATTTACCCATTTATAGTATTATGCAGTCTGACAAGTACATATACTGAGCACAATAATTATATATTTCGCTTGAGTAATAAGATTCTACATATTTCAAGGTTAACACTCAGATGGGAAAACAATTTCTGCATCTTTATTCGAAAATATAAGAATGTATGAGGAACGACGATTAAGAGTAAAGGTGGAATTTCGTATGGAGAAAGATCTGTCAGAAGCTACTGTTGGATTGGTCATTATATATAAATCTGAAGACCAAAAACGGATAAAAGGGACATGAATAGAGTATTTGAATATTAGAGGCCGGAAAGATATAATAATGGGAAGGATTGCGTAACTTGGTAGAGGAAGGATGGCAGGAAAAATCAGGAAAATAACAGTAAGAATGGTAAAGCCTCTTCAATTCTTCATAAAAATGGAATATAAAGGTGTCCTGGGGGATTCCGAAGATGAATCGTACAAAGCAATTTGCTAAACGTTTTAGTCCCCTCCATACGCCATATAGCAGTAGTCCAAGAGGTTCGGGTTAATTTAGTTGCTTTAAGCAGGTACGATAGGAGATATCGGGATATGGTTTTTCATGGATCATTATTTAGAAACATTCTTGGTTTATAAGGTAAGATTTTAAAGAGGTTTTTGGAACTGATTACAATTGCCTTAGTCTTCTCTGAAATTACCTTAAGTTTTTATTTTAATGCTCACTGACTACTTAAATTCAAGCAGTTTTGAAGTTTTTTTTATGGCTGTTGTTAGGTCGGATGGTAGGGAGAATAGGTAAATTACCACCCAATTTGAATAAAATCTGCTGTGATATAGGGATTGATGGATGGTAAGGAGGGATGGTTATTAATGCAGATGGAAAATAGGGAGAGGGTAGGGACTGTCGAGGTAGCTGTGAATAACTAATTTTGTCTCCAATTGTACATGAGATGTGCTCTACATCAGAAGGCCTTGACAACACGTGCTCTTACAGGTTAGGTGGCTGACTGACTAGGAGATGAATTGACAGGATGAGTTTTATGGGAACTAGCCGTCAATCCTTGCAGCTAGTTTACGTTCGAGAAGGGGGTGGTAAGTCCTACGGGAACTAGCTGTAGGTCCTTATAAAAGAATGAAGGTTTGGAAGTCGTGGGTTGTACCTCTGACTATCGCTTAAGGAATTCGTACAATTAACAATTAGTTTTGATTCTACGATTATAATAAGATATTGCTATTAACAATTAGTTTTGATTCTTCGATTATAAGATATTCGATACAAGATTGCTATTAACAATTAAGTCATAACGAATCCTTTTTATATAGTTAAATAGTTAAAATGATTTTCTGATCTTTTGTTTTATATTTTTAACAATGATATTTAGTCTTTACAAACTGCAATGCAATAAAGTTATCCAAACTAGCCCTTTTTATATCAAATATATAAAAATTTATATATTAACATATCAGCGTGTAAAGAACGAGGATATACTCAATAATTTGAGTTTGAAAATAAATTTTACTTATAGAGGAAAAGTAACATTTACTATTGATAATGGGCAAAATCCTTGAGAAACTCATCTTGAAACGCCTGTACCCCATCCTTGATTCCAACCACTTAATCCCAGACCACCAGTAGTATCCTAGGTCCTATTCTATATACAGTTTTTACAGATGACATCCCAAACCACCCTAACACTATTCTCACCACGTATGCCGATGTCACTTGTCTATTGCCAGTGAACAATGATCCTTACATTGTATCCCAAACCTTCCAATCCCACATCACGACACTTGAAGAATGGTGCCGAAATTGGAGGATAAAAATTAATTCCAATAAATCCCACCAAATCACATTTACCCTTCGTCGTAAACCCATGACCTCTTGCCCCATAGTAGTCTTTAATAATACTCCACTTATTTCTGTGGAACAGATCCGTTGCTTAGGACTACATCTGGACAAACGACTGACATGGAATCCTCATACAAGACTGAAAAGACAGGAGACTGCTCGTCGATTCTGACTATTACAACATTTACTAGACAAACGGTTCAAATTGTCAATCCATTGCAAAGGACTGAACTACATGACTATTATAAGGCATATCTGGACATACGGAGTAGAGCTTTTGGGCTCCACTAAACAATCAAATTCCTCCCGAATCCAATCCTTACAGTCCAAAATCCTTAATGCTCCTTACTTTGTCACGAATCAAGTCATCCATCTGGACATCAATGTCTCATATGTTGCCGATTTGGCCAGAACCAGATACCAATCCTTCCATGATAAACTTCCCAACCTCCCAAATCCACTTGTTTCTACCCTGACTTCTCTTTCATTACCTAATAATCCTCATAAGCGTCTGAAAAGAAGATGGCCTCGAGGTCTTCTCCTCTAGAAATATTATTCTAGAGAAGTTCTGTCAATAGATAAATTCTCTACTTGTTTGTATGATGCCACTATGTCATCTACAGCAAATTTACTTTTTGTATATATTGTTATACAGTTGTAAATAACAATACATAAATTATTTTTAAAAAAACTTTTAATAATGGGACCACATTCTATAGAAAGAAACCAAGCCACATGGTAACTAAACTGAGAAGTGTTAATTTAAAGTTAAATACCAATAAATAGTTCACAAAGAAAACTTTATATACTGACTATGTTAACTTATGGCATATGAAAGAGTTTGATTTTATGAAAGTAGGGTTTTATCAAAAACTTTCTTTTACATTTTTTGGGTATTGTTCTGTGGTTTCATTATCACTTTAAAGATGGTATAAGAAAGAGGGTTGAGGTTTGATTCTTTTCTGCAGAACGCGTAGTGATTACTTAAGGAACAGTAATATAGCATTAACTCATATTTTTCGAACTTGAGGTTTTGTTCCTTTTGGCATATTTCATGTGGGAGTCAACATAATTTTGAGAATCAGTCAACAGCTGCCAGGTTTAAGGCCACTGTTTGTTTGTTTAATATTCTGTACCTCTACCAGGACAGAAGTTGAAATGAGTTTCATTCCGAAGTACACTGATTTCGAAAAAAATATTTTAAAAATCAAGAACCACTTCGATTGCAGCTACAGTCACCTTGTTTAGCTAACAAATTCGTAAAGGTTTTGTTTTGTAATTACAAGTTTCAGTAATTTACGCACTACACCTTCCTGCAACACTGTCATGCGGTTGAGATTCAAAAATAAGCGTCTTTCAGCGGAAAGGCTAATCCCCAAAACACTAGTTCCATCGAAAAATTACCGAGACAGTCCGGGGACAAGTCGAACTTACAGTATCCCGTTCGGGCGAATCTAGCCGAGAAGAAAAATAATCGATTCATAGAAACACCCGTGCATACTAGCCTTAAGATTAGGATCATTTTATTCTCACAAACTCATTGTCTCTGGAACTTTAGCTGATCTCATTGTTCCTTAAACATATGAATCTGCTAACAGAAACCTAGAAAAAGATGGAAGAGACCTTAAACAAAAGTCTTTCCTAATATATTTAATATTATTGTTACCGTGATTTGTATTACTTACAAGATATTTGGTTTCTAACAAATAGAATGGCATACATGTATGTATCTATAGGTATTCCAGAACTGATGGTAGTTCTTCCAAGATTACCGAAGAAAGGAGATGATTGCTTCACGTCAATATTTATTCCATTTGATTAGATTCATTTGTTCATTATACTATCGAATTCTTAAAAAAAATTAACGAACGGCCTCAGTCTTCTCACAAGGATTCGTAGGTTGCTATTTTACTAAGACAGAAACCTGTTGAAGAATTTCATAGAAGAGGTCCTTGAAAACAAAAATTAGTTTACTGGTTTTTTTAACTATTATTATTATTACTGGTTTCAATTCTTTTACTGCTATTGATCGTGGATTAAATAATTAAGAACTACAGTTTAGAATACATTTAATAGAAACTAATATTTAATTAGACTCTTGTACAGAAAAAACACGATGATTCTTGACGGAACTTTGAATGAACTTTTCAATTTTAAAGCTTTACATATTTTTAGTATTTAGATTAAATTAATAAAAGAAAATAGCGGATTACTTCACTTTTTTTATTAGTAGAATTAAATATTCATCCTTCATAATTCTTAATACCTTTTGTTGTAGTAAGTAGATCCTTGGCAGTGATAGGTTTTTGAAAGGTGTTTTAACTGATGTTATAATGTCATGTCAGAAATGGATGTGACTGATGCCGCTGTGTCCAAATTACATTTAGAGTTGTGAATTAAACCTTCTGAAATATTTGATATTTTTTGTCTATTAATGAGTTATGCCAAAAATATAAGACAAGATGTTTTATCGTTCTTTCATTTTACTTTGTTTGTGTTATTTGACAGTTTCCCAACATTTAGTGGCAGATTCAGCTGTCGGCTCTAAGTTAATTCGTTTTAATGAAATTGAAAAAAGTGGAAAATGCAAGATTTTAAGTAGTATGTGTGATAATGTTAATGATGATTTGGATGCCTTGGATTGTGCTTTTACATACAAGGTACACTTGGTTTTTTTTTTTTATACTTGTCTTTTGAGTAATTCTTTAGAACCAGGGTTTATGAATCACATTATGTTTTAGGAACATAATAATAATCACATAAGTCCCATCGATGAACAATGTCAACATGTGATTTGGAATTACACTGCCGAACTTCTCAAAGATTCAAATTTACAGCAATTGGTTAGTCATTATTGTATGGGAAATACAATTTATGATAAGTGTATGCAGGTACCTAGAAGCCACTTTCTGACTTGCCTTGTTGACAAGCTAAATGACTATCCGTATACTCCAGGCTGCTCAAAGTCAATTGAACGGTTGAAATTTCTGACATTTGTTGATCAGAAATTCCTTTTTTTGTATATTGAAAGTTGCCAGGAGGATGTCTCCAAATTTAAGTGTGGAAGAATTCCTACTCAAGAAGTAATTAAACTTTTTTTTTTGTTATCTGTTTTTTTTATTGTATATGTTATTATTTCTGTACATATTTATAATTTTTTAGTTTTCTGGTAGTACTACATTGTCATGTTTGCAACAACATTTATTAAATCTTCAAAAGCCGTGTCAAACTCAAATTCTACGATTATCTGAAGTTCAAGCTGAAAATATCAAGTATGACCAGAAATTGTTTAAGAACTGTGCTGATGAACAGCGTTTCTTTTGTAATGATGTTCATGCAGGAAAAGGCTTAATGTACTTATGCCTTAGCCAACATAAAGAAGAACATAGAATGTCTCAAGATGTAAGTCAGTTTTATTTACTGGTCTATAGTTTATATTGTTCTAACTGTGAATTTAAAAAGCTCTACTATCTGTAGTGTAGTAATTTTTATTCATAATTTGTTTTTGATTTGAGTTAATAATACTTGACATTGTTAATGACTCGATGACTCTAGAACTTACCATTTTTGACTCTTAAAAATATTGTATCATTAAAAGGTAACATTAGAGATGTAATTCACCCCTATTAATAATGAGCAGTGATATAATCATTGCTGATTACCTGTTGATCATCTTAATTCTGTTAAAATGAAGCTTATCAGTTAAATTGAAATATTATGGTTAGCTTCGAACTTCATCTTTCCTTTTTTTCATGTTTTTTGGTTTTTCAGCTATTCAGTGGTACCTTTTGGTCATATTCTTTACTACAGTAAAAGCAACAGTTTTCTGTAAGAATTATTAGTAACATTTCATGAATATCTTTAACTCTTTACTATCTATACATTTTATTTACTCAAAATGATCTCATAATGGAAATATTTGGGTATATTCTTTGGTATATATTTCATTACATGGGTATATAATTTCACTAAGAGAAATGAAATCATAATTATTTGTTTCTAGTGTAAGGAGGAGTTATTGAGACATGAACAGTTAATCGCTCAGGATTATCAAGTTAGCCGCGGCCTTGTGCGTGCTTGTAAAGAAGATATTAAACTTAATAGATGCAGAAAGTCAGTTTCTGATGATAGAGATGTTAGACTTGCACAGATACTATTATGTCTTGAAAATGCTACGAAAAATGGTAAGTGACTTCTTCATATTAAATTAATTTTCATATATTAGTTATAATAAAAATATTCATATAATCTCAGCAATTTTTTGTTATCTTTGATATATATATCAGACTTCTACTCCTATTCTGATATGATGTCTGTCTAAGGTTTTCCAAGTAGAATAGAAAAGTCTTATTTAGTCTTCATTCAGTTTATCTGTAATATCTTGTTAAAAGTACATTTTACTATGAGAAATGTTGTTAATCTTGTCAATAATAAAATTTTAAGCTATAAAAATTGGAATTGAAAACATCTAATTACTTTAAATGATTACTTATTAATTAAATAAATTTTATCCCATTTTAAATTCATGGCATTTAACTGATATATTTGCATGCCATTTACTGTTCATATGTTTTTTAATATTGTATATTTTAGTATATTAGACGAATTAGTATTTTTGTTTATATTGGTTTTTGTGTAACGAATATTGTTTTAAATGTAAGAAGATGGTCAGGGTTGCGGTCAAAAAATAAACAAATAGTTATAAACATTTAAATTTTTATGGTCAACTATATATACATATATATATATATAATATTGTTTTTAAGTGATCCATTACTTTATTGTTTTAACTTCTGCAAAATTATTTAAAATAGTTTTAATTTCTCCTCCAGCTTTTACAATTTAAAAAAGAATATCTAACAAAAAATATTCCTAATTGACTCCTAAGGTCATTGACTTAAAAAATTGAATTTGAATTCTATGAAAAAAAAATAAGCACCCTTTGAACTTTATCTATATGAAATATGTTAACATAATTTTTCAATAAAAATGATTTTAAATATATCCTGGTCAGTGTTTAAAAAAAAGAAAATTACAAATTTTCATTTCCCTTTTGATGAGTAAGTTTTCAGCTTAATTTTGTAAATTACTGGTTCGTGATTCATCTATATCCTGCCCCGTTATAAGATCCTGTATTCTAAGCTTTTTACATCTAATCTATTTTCAATCAGGTTAAAGACAATCATACAAAAAAATAAATACAATACTGTCAATTAAAATTGTATTAACTTATGAAGCAGGTGAAATAAATTAACGACCTTGTATTATTTTCTCATTTCTATTCAGTTGTTTACTTATTTACTCAAAGCTGTTTTTTTTTTCTGGCATGTAGGCAATGCTGCGTAGAAGATGAGTTTATTTAGCAATGAAAACGACACCTTTAATTATATCTACACCAATTAAACTGCACGATTAAGTGATTTAGCTCACTATCATTATATCTAGTTGGAAAATCACAGATGCTGTTTTCTTCTACTAGATTTAGCATTTTATGCTTGGTTCGAATGCATAAATAAAACAAAACATTAAATTAGCAGAACTACGTATATGGAATGAACCAATTGTAAATTATCTGTTTTCATACATAATTATCTTGAACTTTCATTATTACTATAAATAATCATCGCCTAAAAATAATTCACTATCTAAATTTTATTAGCACAGTTTATAGTTCCTTTTCTTCTATCTGTGGTGGGGAATTTTTTTTTTTTTTTAATGTTTCTTCTTATTTCATCAGTAAATGATGTATCTTTATAAGTTAAATTAGTTTATCAGATATAGTCAGAGCTCTATAGCTTGAAAAATAATATTACAAAGTCAACTCTGTTCTTTGTTGCATGTCTTGATAAAATTGAACACCTTAACTTGAATATGAGACTCTATAGCTCGAAATGAAGTTTACAATTTTAACTATAACTCCAAATATAGGTCATGATTTAGGCTCTATAAGTCAAATTCGGAGAGTTGGAAACATTGTAATTTGAAGATGACAACATTTTTTTATATTGACTGATTACTGCACCTGTCCTCTCTCTTAACAATTCAGTCAGCATGTCCTTGTTTACCTTATGAGTCAGTGAATAAAATTTTGCACACTTTTGAACTGTATCAATAAAGAAAACAAATCTGTTAGCATTTCTGATTCTTATACCTACCTCATAGAACACTCATCAACTCTAAATTGATTTTCAATAACATAAAAAATGTTGTATTAACTGTAATGTAACTATGACAAAACTTTACAAGGAAAATTTTTCATTCATATCTTTTTCAAATTATTTATTTTGTAAGTAAGTATATATTTATAGAAGATAATTAACTTATTAATATTATTTATTGTATTACTACTGATTAATAATATGTTATTAAAATGTAATATATTTTTCAAATAATAATAATATGTAATACTAATAATAATATATTGCCTAAAAATAATTCATTTTCTGAATTTAATTAGTACAGTTGTTTGTAATACAGTAGTTGTTTGTAATACAACCTTGTGGGTTCTGAAACCCTCTGGGGTCCTCCCAGCCTCATAAAGTGGGTATCATTAATTGAGCGAATTTGACGGTTGAGCATGATCTTAAAAAAAATCACCTCCTTGTATAACGATTGTTCTGAAAATAGTAGTTCCTTACAAAGAACCCCTGGCCCTCCATTGGTTGTAGAAGTTCACATTATTATGATTTTAATACTATAATAATGGTAATATAATCTGAATAATTAATGATTTAAAATCCTTGTGTGGGCCAAAATATCTTTTTTTAAAAACTGTTTTATGATGCTGAAATAAACTTAAGTATAGTTAAATTAACGAAGGTCAGTAACCTTTCATTCCGATGAGTTATACTTATCTTAATAAACTAAGGGAGAGAATAAAACTAGACTCTGGACTTGTTTTGTTTCTGTCTCACATTAAATATGTGCTTGAAACTGTAGTAACATTTATGAGAATTTTGAGAAATATATCTTTAAATTTTGTTCACTTTCTTATCTCTTGGTTTAAGTCTAAATTGCCATTTTCAGTTAACTTGTAAGTTTTTGAAACAAGTTACAGCAAGCTTTAAAGGTGATAAATTTTTTTCTTAATTCTAAAATGGCTGAAAGTTTGCTGATAGCCTGGGGACAGTAATATTCATTTGTTTTTCAATTTGTTATATATATTTCCTTCTTTTTGCTGTTCTTGAAACACAATTCGGTTTTATGATCTGTGAAAACATTCAATTTTCAAGCCTTTGCATAAGAGTATTCATTTTATCTTAGAGAAATAAATTAGCCATATCCTTGCAAAATATCATCAAAGACCGAAGACAAGAAATTTGCATTAAAAAAAAATGTTCACCCATGTGTAATTTTTAAATTTATTTAAACATTTTATTTTAATGATTTGTAATGAAAAACTTCCTTATTAATTTCTTTTTTTATACTTTAAATAATGTTTCGGGTCTATTGCCCCATCATCTGGTTCTGGTTCATAATTAAACTGGTCTCCTTTTTTAAGACTCCTAGTATTTAAGACTAAATAAGGGACGATAGCCCTGAAATGTTGTTTAAGATATATTAAAATATAGAAATTTAAAAGGAAGAGTTTTTCACTACAAATGATTAAATTAGTGCAACTCATCCATTAATGAACTTATAATATTAAAGCTTTTAATTTAACTAAACTATTTACCTTGTAGTAATTTTTTGTTGAAGTCAGGAAAACTTTTTAATGATTATAAACAATTTTTTTTTTAGGTAGTAATTTAGTTGTACCAAAATGTCGAGAAGAGATGCTTGCACATAGAAAAATGCTACTTCAAGATTATAGGCTATCACCGGAAATAGTTAGTACTTGTGCTAATGACATAGAAACATTTTGTAAGGGAATAGAATTTGATGGAAAAACCATTCATTGCCTTATGGAACATTCTCATGCTAGAAAAAGAAAAAATAGAGTTTCTGATGCATGTCAACGTCAGGTTTGTTATTTTGTGCACATTGTATTCTTAATAAAAATTTTATCTGTAATTGAATAATCTGTTCATCAAGTTCTTATTGATGTCATTATTAGATAAGATGAGTCACTGTGGACCTCATGAAAACCTGCAGCATGGGTCGAAATGTTGGTGTCTAATAAATAGTTTTTGTTAAAAAATCCATCTTTATAATTTAAGAAGTTATATTAAGAATTTATCTTTATTATATTAACAAATAATAGAATTTTTTGTGAGCAGAAATCCTAAAAGTTTTAAATGAATCACTACAAAAGCACACAATAATGAAATTGATTTCATGTTTATTCTGTAAACCATTGCAATCTTAAACTGGTTTTAATTTTCATATCTTAGAGCCATTGTAAGACAGATTTCTCCATTTTGATGTTAAGTATTTGTAATTACAATTACTTATAATTCTAGGGAAAAAATAACAATTATGTAAGAATTGGTAATTGCAATTACTTAGGCTCAGCTTGTAATTGTAATTGTGGACACACAATTACAATAGTTCAATAAGTAATTGCAATTAATTGTAATTGTACTTCTGCAATTCCAAATTAAAGTAATTTTAATTGTAATTATTTGGTGTCGAACTCTGTAATTGTGTTTTGGTAAATATATTTTATATTTTTATTTGTATTCAACTTATAATGTAAAACTGTCACCATTTTTTTTCTTTGTTCAACTATTAATATAGTGTCAAATTGTGAATACCATTGCTCTATATAAAACTTATAATACTATCTTCGTTTACAGTTGGAATTACTAATAAAGGAAACTGATGCTGGAGAAGATTGGAGAGTAGATCCAGTTCTTTGGAATGCTTGTCAAAGTGTTGTTAGTGTTGGATGTAGCAAATTTAAGCCTGGTGATGCAAGGTATTTTTTAATCATTTAATTAGAACTTGTGCATGAAAATTGTAAATTTTAATCATTTAAGTTATTTTTTAAATTAAAATCAAAGTCATCATTATCTTATAACTTACCCACTCTGTTGTACATTTTTGAGAATTAATAGATAAAGGAACAAATTAATTTTTAATTCCTAGAGTTATAAACTATGTTTTAAGTATATAAAATATTTTTTTAAATAAAATTTGAAGACATAGAATGATTGTTCATGGAAAGTTAGTTAGAAAATGCCAACTCACTTCCAAACAATTCTCGACCAACATCAGCATCAGACAAGGTTACAGTTTAAGCCCACTCTCCTTTTCGTAATTATCATGGACTCCAGATGAGTTGATATTGAGATGAAAAGAGGATAAAGGAACTGGAAACTAGAAAATGCTTCAATTCCCTGAAGGAAGCTTCCTGGGGAAGAAAAAAATATTTAAGCTTACAAAAAAGATAGTCTATAAAAACAGATCAGCGAATCTTGGACCGCTACGATTAAACAGAAGAATCGTATCCAAGCAATAGAAATGAAGTATTTAAGGAAGGTCGAAGGAAATACCAGAAGAGAAAACCTACAATCAGAGCAAGCCTCGATATGAGACCTATCGATGATATGCTTGAAGAATTATCATCTGAGGTGGTTTGGGCATATGTCCTGTGTTTCAGTAAATTGTACAGCCAGAGCTACCTGTGAGGCTATTGCAGAGGGAAACAGGCCCCAAGAAGACAGGATGGAGGACTGAGATAGGCCTTCGACAGACAAAATCTAAAGTAAAAGCGAGGAGGTAGCTGGGTGCTGGACCGGTACCTATAGATCAAGCTCTACCAAAAGGCACCTCACACTGCTGGGTATGAAGTGGAAGAGGAAAGATCTACAAGAAGAAGAATGTAGTTTTAAACCACCTATTAGTTAATATTTACTAACGTTAAATAATTCAAGTAAATTGGATTTTTCTTATTGTTATTTTCTTAGGACATATTAAATATGGTTTAATGCAATGAACTTAAATAATATTTAATGTATTTATTTACATTGACTTTATAATGATTTGGTATCGGTGTAATGTCCTACCCAAAACTATTATTCATCTTTTCACTCGTTTACTTACAACAAAATATTGTCA
>NW_027115892.1:129541-156851 GCF_000696795.3 Halyomorpha halys
TCTGAAATAAAAAAAAAAAAAGTTTTCCTCTATTTATTACTTAGTTTTATTATGAAATTTATAAATAAATAAAAGTTTGTTTTAATATGTTCAACAAGTTGTTATCTTACAAGGGGATACTATGCATATAATTCCACAGATTTCATTGATTTCATCTAAGCTGCACAAAATGGGACAAACCAGACCTAGTTAAGTAAATTAGAACCGGACATATAAAATAAAATGTTAGATAAACTTTATCTGATACTACTTTTTTCTCCCTTATAAAAGCATACAATCTAAAAGGTATTGATATGAGTTGGAAGAAGGGAAATTCAGTTTTCCAACAGTTATAGTAAAAGATTTGGATAAAATTGTAAGGAATTATGATTTTTTTTTTTCTTGACTGTACACTGATACACTGACCGAAAATAATTATAACCCTCCAAATTCCAAAAATTTCTAATTTTTGATTTGTATGAAACTTTGTATTTAAGGGTTTCAAAAGATGCTAAAAACAAATCTGACTTAATTTTTACTTTTTTGGCCTACTTTATGAGAAGCCTGTTTTGGTTTTTGTAATTTTTTTAAACTAATTTAATGTGATTAAAAATATTTTTTCTTAATCTACATGAAAAAATCAAATGGTTGGAAAATAATAATCGCTCAATTAATGTAAATAAAAGGCAGAATACGATAAAATAAAAAAATTCTAAAATTGTATAAAACACCTTTTTTCGCAGTTTCTAGGGTGCATTGGCCAGAACTCTCAGACAACCGTCTAATATTTTTCTACCTTGTATCATAAAAAAAAAATTTAGTAGCCTTCCCTTGTTAGTTGATTTGTAATTTAAAATTCATTTAAACTATTACTTAGTAAAATAGGAACTCTATCTATATGTTTTTTAATTCCTGCAGGGTAATGTCTTGCTTAATGGAAAAACTTAATACAGAATTGATGACACAAGAATGTGAAGTACCTCTGAGACAACTACAGCACTTTGTTGTTCGAGATTATAAATTAGATCCGACGTTATATAGAGCTTGCCGGGATGCTGCTGTGAAATACTGTTCAGCTAAGTCGGTCTGGGCTTCTTCTCCACTCTCAACGGATCCAGAACGTGGGCCTTTAATTCTTCCTTGTCTTTATAACAAAGCTATATCTCCAGAATATAAGGTAAACTACATGATAATAATAATATATGAGTAGCTACATACAAATGATCATTTCATTTCACTTAAAAATATATATTAGATTGTTTCAATAATCTTTTTTTTTCTGTTTTAAAACATCATATTGTATAATTATTATTACCTAATTATGACATTTGTATTAAGCTTATTATATAAAATAGAATTTATGTTTCATTTTTGCATGTATTTATGTATAAATGTATCTTGAGATAACATAACTATTATTTATCTTTAATTGTACTTTTATTTTAGTTAAGTCAAGAATGTGTAAAAGAGTTAAAGCGCGTTATGAGGCAGCGGGCCATCAGTGTTGACCTACACCCTAATATTGAAATGTTTTGTATTGAAGATTTGTCGAAATTTTGTACTTTGAAAACAGGGAAAGGAGAAGAAATTCTTTGTCTTCAAGACCATTTGGAAGAGTACGTAATTTTTTACCTGTGTGATTTCATTTTATTTATGAATAAATGTTATAAATTATTTAAAATTCAAATAACATCAAAATATTAAAAACTAAAGCTTAGTGATAGTAAAACTTGTGATTTTTTTTACTTTCTAGAAAATAAAGTTAATTGAACATTACAGAAATATTTGTCTTACTTAAAAAAATTAATGAAATGACTACTTTTTGTAGATGAGGTGTATGTCAGTGTTTTTTGTATGAAAAATTGATCATAATAGTTGAAAGTCTGAGACCAGTATAAAATCCTTATATAATTTTTAAAAAAAATTTTTTTTAACAAAAACCAAACATCAGTTTTTTATAATTTTTAATTTTGGATTTCTGTACCTAATTTGTTGTTGTCTATTGGCGCAGCAGACCGTGGAGGTCCAAGGCCTCGTGCGATGTACTAAGGAAATACATCATGCGTTTCTTGACGTTGTTTTCATAAGGTGGGTTCGTCACTCCCAGGCCTATTTTTGTGAGTGCCACCCATTGGCTGACAGGCTTCACAAATGCATAATCGTGTATATAGAACTTATTAAAAGAGATGTGTGAAAATGTAAAAATTTCATTCCAACATATAAGTCTTATTTTGCTCCAAATACATCTCTTTTTAATCTTTTGGATGATCTTCTTTAGTCATATTTTTTAAACTTTACTTTTGTATTAATTATCTTTTTCTTTCATTTGTCAACAAACTGTTCGAATAGTGTAGTGTTTCTGAAGCTGGATCAATTTATAAATTATGTTCCTAAAGCTGTACATATAGTGGAAATAAGGTAATTAGTGGAAAACTTTCTTTTTTGTATTATATCTAATTTATAAATTTTGTGGTCCCCTCAATCCAAAAGTGATTTTTAAAATATGTACTGTTTTAATTTTCTCTTTTTCAATTTGACTCTTGTTCTCTTTAACAATTGATCGATTTTTAATGAAACTATGAAAATGTTGAGATTTGTCTAGAGTTGTGAAAATCAGCTATCCTATTTAAAGATTTCCTAGAATACAAATTATCAATATTAGAACAGCTTAAATTCAATCTGTTGAATTATGATAACTCAACTTTGAATGGATTTTGAAATATTTTATTTTACATATATTTTAATTATTTCATCATATTTAATTCACCATGTATTTTCCAGACAAAATGTTTTCTAGTACATATTTCCATTTCAGATAGCACTTCTTTTTTTTTTTTTTTAATTCAAACAAATTTTGACTGGCATAAAAATTATTATTAGCACCTATACTGAAATTTGGAAGAAGAACGTATAAACACTGCTGAGCTTCATTCTCATGATTTTAAGTACCATACGTAGTTATTACATCTATGGACCTGAAACAATAATCCATTCTGAATTATGATAACTTGAAATTTATCTTGAATGATTTCTGACAGTTTTTTTTTTTTTTGGTAGCTGACTAGGTCTAACACCGGGTTCTAAAAGTTGACTTAAACATGATGTATAAATGTCAAAGTCAACTTTTTAGTGTACTTATTAGATATAAAAGTGAGGAGGTTTGCTGAGTGGAATTTCAGGATTCCTCTGATGACCACATAAAATCTACTTCCTTGAAAAGTTATTATTTTTAACTTTACCACTAACTCAGAGGGACTACAGAATCAAAAGTGTTTTCTTGTTATGGTTATTAACTTAACTTTTATTTTTTTTAGGTTGGGTCCAGATTGCAAAGCTCAAGTTTTTAATTTTACTGAAGTTCAAGCAGTGAACATCGAACTTAATCCAATCATTGCTGCTAATTGTAAAGTTGTTATTGAAGATCTCTGTGGGGTATAGATACAAATAATTACTTTGCTATAATGTTATTTATTCAAGCTTAATATAAATTGCCAAATTCATTTTAGGATATAGTTGCCAAAAAAGAGCAAGATATAATGGATTGTTTAATAGAGCACAAAAATGATCAACTCATGAGGCTACATAACAAATGCCGTGCAACCGTTGAACACTATCAATTAATTAACCTTAAAGATTATCATTTTACATTAAAATTTAAGGTATGCTATAATTTGTTTATTAATTTTTCCTAGTTTTTAGTGTTGTGTTTCATGATTTGATAAAGTTGAAAATATTTGTAAAAAAATAATTGAATAAGATATTTTGAAAAATATTTATGATTAGATGAAAGATAACAACTTATTGATTTTATAAGAGTCTCTAATATTTACTACCCGCAGTCACATTATAGAATATCAAGCTGGTGTTGGGCACCATTTGTTTTTTCTAGGTGAATAGAATGGTCAATTACACACTGAAAATGTAAACATTTTAAAATGAGATATTAATAGTTGACTGTAGATTGACATAAGGAGAGGGAGCAAAAATAAATACCTAGATCTCCAGTTGAAGTACTCTCTATATCTAATATCTACAACTTTTGTCTGAGGCCTCATTGTGATGACTATGCCTAGACATGTAGGGGGTGATAAGGAAGTATTTTTCAGTCTCAATTGATAGTAACCATTACTCTATATTGAAAATTAAGTCTCATTGAAAGCCAGTAGACCACAGACCCAGAGATCTAGAATCACCTCAATGATTTTTTCCATTTTATGTAATCAAGAGCGATCGATTGTCAGTTTTAATGTTTTGGTGACTAGTTGTATCCTCACTAGGTCTTTCCTCTGAAGCCTCGGTCGGCCTCTTGTTCATCTTTCTGAGATGTTCGATTTGTCAGACTCTGAAAGTAATTACTGAATATACTTATTAATTAACATATTTATTAAACTGTGGCAATCTATTCAACCTTAAAACAATTAATATCTGCCTTTGCTCAGGGAAAAATAAAACAGAGCACTATCTAAATCTTCATGGACTGTTACTGTACTAATTTATCTTATAATTATTATAAGTCTTCAATTAATTATGCCAATAAGTTATTTATTGTCATTATTATTAATGATCTAAGTGAAATAATTTTTTATGTTTTAAACATTTGGATGATATTAGGTTTTTATTATAATGATTTATTTTATTTTATATTAACTTCGATTTCAACTTTCAGAGAGCTTGTAAAGATCATGTTAGTCGTTTTTGTCCTGGAGCGAGGGATAAAGCTGAAGTTGTGAGGTGCTTATCTGAAGTTATAAGAAATGAAACTCTTCAGGATAGTAAACCACGTGTATCGAAAGAATGTCATCAACAATTGAAGACACAGCTCCTCCAACAAAGAGAAAGTATTGATCTTAACCCATCTTTGAAGAAAGAGTGTGCAAATGATATAGCCAAGTATTGTTCTCAAATCCAACCTGGTAATGCAAAGGTATGTTTTTCATTTTCTGCAATATAAAATAAAAAGTAACCATAAGTTTTATTTATTCTCACTACTTATGCTGGTGGTTTGTAACCTGTGGAGCATGCCACTCTAAAGAAGTGTGAAACTATTATGAGAGGGTCCTTGTACAGCTATTGTCAGAACATCATTTAATATAAATAAATGCTTAAAAGACAAATCAGTGCTGAAAATGATAAATCAGCAAAATGATTATATATAATCCACAGACTTTGCCGGAGTGTCTTGGGCATGAATGCTAGAAATTCATCTGTACTATTACCTGAATGAAATAAACATAATGTTTACTGATGCAAGGAAACATGAGACAACAACAAATATTTCTGACTGATAATTACAGAGATAACTCTTTTCATGACTCGAAGTTTCTTGTAAAACTTGCACATTTAGTGAATATTTAATAAAAATAAGTACTTACTGACAAATAAGTTTATTCTTATCTAGGTGGTGTTTGTGTGATTCCGAATTCATTGATGTGAGCTGTTTGTGTTAATTAATCAATCTTTTAATTATGTTTTTACAATTTTACATATATTGAATTAATGAAGTATATTTTATTTTCCAGGTTATAGAGTGCTTAATCCTGCATAAATATAATTTAACTGGTGTATGCCGTGCGAGGATCTTCACAGTTGAGAAACAAGATCTTATAGATAGCTCAACTGATTACACCCTTATAAATGCTTGCAAAACCATGCTTCAGAAGTATTGCAATAAAACTGAACTGTCTCCACTTTCATGTCTCAAGGTAAGATGACTGACTGTGTTTGTATTGTAATATTCAAAAAATATTTAAAATTAAATAAATAGAATTTTATATAGTTTTAAGTTAATTCTCATTTCTAAAGTATAGTTTTGAAGATGAGAAGGTAAAATAAAAAGATTAAATATTAAATAGATATGAGAATTTTTATTTTATTATACATATTATTATAGTCTCTTTTCTCAGGGCAGGTTTCTAGGCAATCAGAACACTTATTTTTAATAACACTTAATTTAAATTAATATATCTTTTACAAATGTATTTAATTTTAGGTATTAATATGTATTTATGTTGGCTTTGAACGATACCTTTTGTAACTGCGTATTTTACTGATGAAAATTGCTTAGATTGCTTTTAGGTTTGATACTAAAAATAAACAATACTGAAATGATACCTAACATAAAACATACTAAAAACCCATAAAAATATACTATTTACTCAAAAAGAGGATATTGCAGTATATAATTTTTTTTTTTATTGAATTCATTGTACCTAATTGAATTATAGACTAACGCCATTACTGTTAATTGGTATTATAAGTTGGACCTGTGAAGCCAAATATTTTAAAAATTCAAACCCAACTTTCCATCTTGATCCCTTGATTTACTTTTGTCTGTCAGTTTTTTGAAACACCCAACATTTTCAATCACTTTTAGTAGTGTTGTAAGAATTTCAGAAGGGAAATTGGAATTCATCACTTCTCCATGAAATTCCTTTTCTTTTGACACTGTGTTCGTCAAAATCCTTCACTCTTTTAAGCCTATATAAGATAAGAGATTTAAGTTACATAATTAATTTTTAAATATCACTTTTTAAAAAGTATTTATTCCACATAAATAACAATAGAACAAATAGAATTATGTATAATGAATAAAGAGGAAGAACTAAGACACAAAGGTGACTGCTGCTGGCTGGGTAGCTGGCTATATTACATTCAGTTTAGTTGAGATTAGTAATTCTTCATTTTCTATTATTTTCATTATTCAACTTCTATAATGATTTAATAAATAGAAAATTAATTGTCTTCACCATTGACTTGGGAGCTTAGTACCTTTGACAACATTTTTATTTTAATAGAATTTTCTCTTAAATCCTCTTGAGGTAATATTCTATAAGTTTAATGGGTCATTTAACTGTTCCATTCCATTCTGTAAGAACACTAAAATACTTATAATAAGTTTGATGATATATTAAAATTCATTTGAAAATCCTAATGTTATCTTTATCTAGATATTATATAGTTTTTTTTTGTTTTGTTTTTTAGAAGTACAAATATAACAGTGAGTTTGATTATAAATGTCGTTCAGTTGTATTGAGAAGAATCACTGATCAAAATACCGACTCTCAATTGAATCCTGGACTTCAGGCAGATTGTAAAAAAGATATCACTCTTTACTGTTCAAAGACATTTATTGACGACAGAATTGATCCTAAACATGTAGAGGATAAAGTTATCAGCTGTTTAAAGGTAATAATGTTTGTTATTTACTTTTATATGTTTTATGTTTGATACACTCAGTCATAAAATATAGTATCTGACATTTATGATGAAATGCAAGTTTTTGGCTTCGCCAAATTTTTTAGGACTGATTTCATATTTTTTTTTTAAACATATTTTATGGAAATTTTTATTTAAAAAAAACTTTTTTATTGAATTATGTTAAGTGATTCCAGGTTAAAGTTAAAACATTATAATTATTAAACATTTTAACATTGTAAAAGTTTTTTTTTCAGTTACCATGTTTTACTAACTAGTGCCTCATTTATTTTGCTAGGTTTTTTGTGAGTTAATTTTCTTAGAAGTTTTAGATAAAGTACAATTTCAGAATGAAATTTGAATTATAATATTATGATAATCTGGTGGTTTTCCTTTAGCCAGCCTTTTAAACTTATCATTACTCCCCAATGCATAAACTAAAAAATTGAAATGAATGGAATATGGTCCAGGTGCGGTCAGATAAAACTCAAATACACCCATTTACTATTTGAGTTTTATTTGACTGCACCCGGACCATATTCCATTCATTAAAAAATTGAAAGTTTCATTTCCTTCATTTAACCTATTCATTATAACTTAAGTATGTTCAGTTTGAAACTAATTTTTTTTTTTTTTAAGTTTTATTGTATTTTAACTTAATTTTGATATGAATATTTGCTATTTTTACTTTGCAGATCCAGTTTCGAAATGGAAAGTTGGAAACAAAATGTAGAAACCAAGTATTGAATATTCTTCATGAAGCTGCTTTAAATTATAACCTTAATCCTCTCCTTACAGCATTGTGTTCTAATGAGGTATTGATAATTTTTTTTTGTACCTAAAAAAAAATATGTGAGAAACAACTTTGTTATCATCTTCCGTACTTACTAGAACTATAAATACTGATTTAAGATAGATAAAATGATGGCTGTGTTATTATATTTTGTTCATTCTAGCTTATAGTTATGAAATGTGCCTTGAATGATTTGGGTTCATTAAGCAACCTGACAGCAAAATGGCATTGGTTTATTACATGATTTCAACCTCGGCAGGTTTATTTTTAATTTTGTGGCATAATTCTTTTTTTATCCCATTTTAACTTATTTATTAGTTTTAACCTATTTCTTTGGTGTCAACATTATTACTTATTGTAATTTTATTTTGATTTATTTCTACCTATTTATTTATTTACAGTGTTTTCTTATTATTTCTTTATATGTGCTTACTGAAAGTATCAACTAAAATAAAACTTGTATAGTAACCTTAATACTTATGACAGATCACTGGAAAAGAGGAATATGATATGTTAGAGTGGGATGTAATGGGGGATGAAATATATAGCGTTAATAACAAATCAAAAAGGGAAAAAAATACAAAACAACAAATTTAATTAAATTTTGTTATAAAAAAAAGTGTTGTAAATATTGTACCAATGTATTTTGTTTATATAATGTTTTGTAAAATAGATTTGTATGCTGTGAGTTTTAGCAACCCATTGTATTTAGGCAGCATTGCTTCCTGTTAATAAAGCATTTCTCTCTCATTGTAATACAGCAAAATTTTAATAGTGAAATGATGATTTTTATTAAAATATATGTATTTTCTTTTAGATTAAACAGTTATGCGAAACTGATGGTGATAATATTGGCAAAGGAGAAGTGGAGGAATGTTTAAAAGAAGCATTAAAGAATGGCCAGATTAAAAATACCCTTTGTAAGATAGAAATTGTAGAATTATTGGAAGAGTCAAAAGCAGATGTAAAGGCTGATCCTCACTTATATAAGAGCTGCATCAAAGATCTTGCTCAATACTGTTCATCAGTTGCTGAAGGAAATGGCAGACGTAATTTTATCTACATTTGACTATTTAATATAGATACAATATATATGTATAAATAATTGACCATATAATTTTAAATAATGAAGAAGATGGTGAGGGGTGCGGTCAAAAGAGAAGCAAAATTAGTTAACAACTATTTATATTCCTTTATATAGATGTTTTAATTTTTCTTGAGCATTTGACTTTATTTTTCTATTTCTATTTAAGTTTATTCTCATTTTTTTCTTATTTATGATTCATTTCTTTCAATGAATGCTAATTAAATCCTGTTTATTGTTATGATATAAAATGTAATGATATAAATTAAGTTACAAGAATAACAACAAAAAAATTAAGAAAAAGAAAAGACTAACTATAATTATGTTAGGATATTAAACTATAATTATTAGCAGATTCCAGACAAAGTCTCAATAGTCTAAAAAAAAAAAAAAGTTAATAACTAAGTAGACAACATTGGGATCATTAGGACTGAAACTCAATGTAGAAATTGTACAATTAGGAGAACTAAATTTTAAAAAAAGAAATATGAAATTTAAATCTTGGCAGGATTATTTTTTTTATTTATTTTATATGCCCGTACTAGCTGCTTATAGGTCTTGGCTGGCCTCCTCCAACCGCTTCCTCCAATTGTCATGGTCTTATGCTGTATCCAGTTTCCTGACCCCCAGGATATTGTCAGAACCTTCCACCACATCACCAGACTATCTTAGCTTTGGTATCCCTCTCTTTGTTCATGATTGGCTGTGTTAGCAGTTTTTTTCCCATTTTCCTATCTTCCAATGCAGCTTCCTTGTCTCTTTCATCGTTCTCCAACTTTTTTACCCGTGAAAATTCAGCATAAAACTTTTGTTTTTGAAGATCAGGAGCTCTTTTTCATAGCACTAGATGTTGTCCAAATCCATACAGAGGCATGGAGCATAGATTTATTCAGGTGGAGGTTAGGCTTCCTAGGAAGTATTTACCTGTTAAGCTGTTTTTTTAGACCAAAGAAGCATCAGTTGGCTGCAAATAACCTTTTCCTAATCTCAACATCAATTTCATTATCCTGAGTGACTATGGCATCCACATGAATAATCTCTGAGACATTTTCGAAGTCATGAGACCAAAAAACAGTTACCCTGTCATCCCTGGTATAGAAATTTCCTACATTACCAGGTAATTGGTTTGGACTCATCAACTTCTAATCCAAGTTTTCTGGCTATGTTCTTCAATGCAAGAAAAGTCTCGGTCATAGCCTGACGATATCTACATCATCTGTATAGGATAGGCTAACAATTTGACTAGCCTTGGAAATATGCTTCCTTGCCTGCTTAAGCCGGTATCTCTTATAGCTTCCTCAAATGTCAGATTGAACTGTATCTTTTTTTTTTGCATGTCCTCAAATCTTTTACCATTTATCATAACACATCATAGTATCATAAGTTCCTAGTAAGCTTTGTTATGCATATTAGTTTCTCAGGTATATTAAAGTCCCTGAGGGCTCTGTACAGCTCTTCTCGTATTATGCTGTGTACAGTTAAAATCTATGAAAAGGAGGTTTTAAGTTCATGTTTTCTTTCGAAAATGGTCCTCACCCAGAAGATTTGGTCCTATGTGGATCTTCCTTTCCTAAAGACTGGATATTTGTATACACTGTACTGAGGTCTGTATGCGAAAATTTATTGCATATTTAAATACAATCATAGTCAATTCTATACCTCAATATTTTCAAATAAACTCAGAATTTATGTATAGAGTTAAATACCAAGGAAATACTTGAGGGAAAGCCTGAGAATTGTAATTTATTAGAGGCTTTTTAGTACTGGAGTGTTCATTTTTGACGGCAAAGATATTGTTTGAATGTCTCAAGAAAATAAAGTTCCATCAACATTTTTATGAGAAAGTTAAACTAAAAATGGAGTAAATACTCTCAGACCACAAAATAATTGCTGAAATCAGAACAATCTTAGTTAAACACCGAATTGAAAATAATTCTACCTAACTTAAATTATGTATCTAATAGGAGAAGGCCAATAATTTCTGATAAACATTCAGTTTAAAAAACAGACTGCAACTAACTGCAAAAAATTACTTTAAAAATGGAAACTTCAAAAATCATTACTTCGCAAAAGTTAAAGTGAATTAAGGCAAATTTTGCAACTGATCAACAAAAGAAAAATTTAAATATACTGTAAATGAAATTCTTTAGATATTTTTTTAAGTATCCGAATCTTTCCATTATTATTGATAATTTATATGTACGCATGATAAAATTAACTCGAGGAACATGATAAAATTAACTTTTATATCCGTACTTCTGAGCAAAAAAATTCTGAAATCATATTTCCCAAATCTATATTTAACACTCTGTATTTATACTATACTCTAAATTCGGTTATACGTATTGAAGTATGGATTTAACCATTGATAGATTTGAATGAAGAACTTTTATTGATTGGAGAAGATGGTCGGGAGGTGCGGTCAGCAAAGGAACAAAAGGTTGCTGACCGCACTCCCCGACCATCTTCTTCAATCAGTAATCTACGGTCAACTATATACACCTCATTGAAGAACTTTTATGTATTGACATGTATCAGTACCGAGAGCTAACTTTAACCTTTATTTTCTAACTTTTCTCTCCTAACTATACTCTTTGCTCCACTGTGTAATGTAGTCTTGGTTATAGTATAATATAGGCTAAAAAAAAATAGACAGTATATCATTCATATGGAGTATGTATGATATCAAGTAATATTTGAGAAGGTAAGGGGTTTTTTTTTTTTGGTTACAGTAAAACTTAATTATAACAATTTTCCAGCTATAATGCTTTCTTGTTCCTGGTCCCAATGGTTAATTTTTCCATTAACTTCCAAACTTTATTTATATAATAAGATCCCATTTTTTGGTTATAATGCACTGAATTAATGAGTTGGAACTATAAGCCAATTATAACTTTTTTCAGCACAATATAAATTAATGTAGTATAAATAAAATATAGTATCATGTTTTTTATTATATAATTGAAAATAATTGTTTTGAGGCATTTTATTTAGGTTACCTGTCATGCATCATTTGTTTTATCTGTTTTCCTAAAATTCGTCTATTCAAGGAACTTCATCATAATATTAAATTGTTGAATCTACTATTCTGTGTATATTATTGTGTGGCTGGCAAATTTGGATTTTTATTTTTTGGATTTAAATTGTGTAAACTAAAAAACTTGTACCTGGGGATATTTCTGACTCATAAGTACTATGGCACCAAAATAAAAAAAAATATATATATAAAATAGGAAAAATAACTCTGAATTAATATTTTTTTCACTTATAACATTTTATTTTATAAATACCCGATAGCTTGTCTGCACTTAGTTTTAAGTAGAGTAGGTTTCTGAAGAAAACAACATTCTGTTTCCATAAACAAATTTTCCATTGTTAAATTTTTTAAAAAAAAAATTTTGTTCACTTTTTCCCACAGTCGAAAACAGTTCATGAAAATCTTTTTCTATTACAGAAAACCATTATTAAAGAGTTGGACAAATATCATTTAATTCAAAAAGATATTGCCATAACTAATGGCCATAAAGTATTAAAAGACATAAAAAATGCTCTTTTTTGATTTGTTGTTGGAGAGCCTTATAATAGTATTTTACTGTATTTCAATGATAAACTAAATAATTAATGGTTTTTATTGAATATTATTGACATATCTAATTTTTCATATATTAAATAATAATGTAGTATAGTAATATAGTTTTAAGCATTTTGTTTATCATTAATTTTTTTATAGAGCTTGAATGTTTGATGAAGATCGCTCAAGAGACCCCTCATCTATTAATGAAACACTGTGAGGAAACTTTAAAGGAAAGGATAGAAATGTATAAGATCATACCTGAAGCAAGGGTATGTAATATATAGAATATTCATTTTGAAAACATATAGAAATAGGATTTTTTAAAAACTTTATTGCTACCAAAGTTAAAGTTGATGTTATAAACTGAGTAAATAATGAAATATGAAGAGAAGATGATCAGGGGTGCGGTAAGAAACAAATAAACAAACAAATAAAACTTATTTATTTGTGCTTATGTTTCAAACTGAATTTCGGACCTTCATCAAAGGACTTAAGCAGATTGTCCTTTAAAAGATACAGATTGACGCCCCTGAAAGCCTGAAATTCTGGTCGAAACATTGGCACAAATTAATTAGTGACTTATAACTGAAAATCCCCAAATTCACCTATGGCCTTCACCACCCCGCTGCAGTGCCCATCAGAAGGCGGTAACGCTTACTTTGGGAATCACTGCACTAGATCCTAAAACATGGTAAATGAAAAGATGAAAACTTTCACGATATTAAAGTGTTTGTCAACTGTTTTTGTTGATTACAGTACTATTTGTGTTTTACCTTATACTTTGAGTCACTTATCATAATTTAATATCAATACTATTGCTTTTAAAATACAAGTTTCATGAAAATTCTTTTAAAATCTTCAAAATAATCCAAAAACTTCAGTTGACAATAAATGTCAGATACTAGGAACTATTTTATGACCAATGCCTCATTTGTTGTTTTTTATTAAAACTAGATTATGCCTATTTTGGTTCTCTATTTTCAATAAACCAAATGAACCTTTGTAAATGACCAAGAAAAAAAAAATGTATTCTTCCATCCACCATTTCTGGGTTTTCTCCAAGTCTACTGGCAAATTTATTTTTAAATTTGGCACTGAAGTCAAAGGTCACTCATGATGATTACAGGATGATTCTCTGATCAAGTTATAATTTCCCACCATTTTGAAACAAAATGATTGACAAGGCTGGTTAGAAGTTTTAATTCCCCAAGTCTTACCTTTCATGGGATCATTATAGCAAAGCTTAAAAAAATAATTAATCCTAATAATTTTTTCTGTTTAAAATATAAACTGTTTCAGACATGTACATGGATGCCAGTTTTTAGAAATTATTAGAAAAAATAAGAAACCATTCTGTGACAATTTGGAGTGTTTTTCAAAATACCAGTGTCCAATAAATAACTTGGGGAGTTCTTATCCCAATCTTAAGTTTACTTGTATCAATAATTTATAAATACATTTAAGGAGTTAAAATATCATTGAAAATAGATAATTATTATTAATTTATGAGTGCATAATATAGTAACAGGCATTCATAAATTAATAATGGTCAGGTAAACTTTAGGGAAACTATGGAAAGATTAGGATGTTTCTTCAAGCTGCTTTGTTAGGCACCTCGTCTATAAGGGTCATTATCCAATTTGGTGCTATTTGAGTTATATCATATATATATATATTTTAGAATGATCGACCATCTGAATGTGAATGATTTTATTTGTCTTAAATTAAATATATAGATGACTGATTGTATTATTTCAAATTATGAAGTCGGCCGGGGATGCGGTCCAAAGAAAAACAAAACGGTCCAAAGAAAAACAAAATAGTGAACAACTAGTTATTTGCCAATGTTTCGCAATGCTCACTTTGTAGCTTCATCAGAGCTGTTCTAGTTGAGAGGTTTTGAAACAGTGTTTTGAAATCTCTTAATAATAGTTGTTAACTATTTTATATTTTCTTTTGACTGCACCCCCGACCATCTTCTTCATGATTTTATTTGTCTGTTATTATCCTCTTTGAGGTCTACATTTTCTTCTTTAAGCTTCTAATTATTAATTGTTATCTATTTATTAAATATATACTTATTGTTTCATAATTTGCTAGGCCTGTCACAAAATTGAGGCTGAGACTAACAAGTCAATGGTATCAGTTTATTTTGTAGTAAAGCTAAAAAAAATGGCTGCAATCTTTTCAGCGCTATCTCAGTTATTGGTATAAAACATAATTTGAATTGAACACATCAGTCACTATAGCACTTTTTACCACTGTCATATGATTTTTGGTCGTTCCCTTGGCTATTTATAAAATGCCCACCAATATAACATCACAAAGAAAAATTTCAGGCTGAAAGGAAGCAGAAAATACATGTTTTCCATTGTTCTCTTCTTTAACCTCTTTATTTGAATCCAGGATGTGAAAGAGAATGAAAAATGTGAGAGTATTTTTACTTGTGTTCACTCCCTGGTACTCAACAAAATCAATACTGATAGGACTTAAATTTTAAGTGTATTACATAGTTTTGTAGTATTTCAGAACCTCTTTATGTACATGCTTATCTTTGTTTTTGTGAAGTTTGTTTTGAGTGAAAAGACGAAAAATAATTTGATTGGTCTCTCCATAGGCAGTTACTTCTTTGCTTCAATGGAAATTTTCAAAGGGCTAGGGAGTGACCAGGATGGCAATGGAAAGACAAATATTTCGTTTTCTTTCAGCATTCACTATTAGGGTGTATTAACTTTCACAAGTGGGATTATTAATTGGTAATTGAGGACACTTGTTTGTAAAATAGATAAAACAAACAAGGTATTACTAATCTTCTTACCTAAATTTCATAAAAAAGAGAAGAATGGTATCTTCATCTCACATCCAAAATAAAGTAAAATATCAGTTGATGTATTGAGTCTCTACTTGTCAGTTTGATATTCTTTCTTGATTTTTTTAAAAGTCATAAGAGTATTTTCCAAATTAAGTTAGTTTACCTGTATCAAATAAAATAGAACTAAAAGCCTCTATTAGTTCCTTTCAATCCTGATTAAACATATGTTTGTTTTTGTAAGATGTTCAAAATAATATTTGTACAATACATTGGATATTATGTTCTATGTTGTGTTTTATTACAATAAAAGATGTACTAATAGTGAAGTAGTGAGGATGCCATAAGTGTTTTTAAGCATAACAAAAGGTTTTTGTTTAAGTTTCATCCTGTTTTATGTTGAAAATCAAATATTAAAGACTGAAGCCTAGTAAATAAATGTTTTCTATTTAGAATTAATACCGTAATTAGGTGCTCTATTTCATTTTTAAAAATCAGTATCACGAAAACTATTATTTTAAGTGTGTACTTGATTCAGGATATTATCAAACAGCATTCTCTGGAGGCATTAAAAAAAAAATTGAATCAATCGACTTTAATTTTCAAAAAGATTTGATAACCAAAGAGCACCAAATTTAGATAATGACCCAGTAAAAGGGTCTACACCTCAGGTTAACTTTCCAAGGTCTCAGTCCCGAGTTATTATGTTGTTTCTGACATTAAAAATTTATTAATCATGAAATTAAAAACTCAATGCAAAAATGTTTGTAGCTAACTAGTTTTGATAACCAGAGCCTCATATTTTACATGTTTCATCGCATTCTCTGTAATTAATAATTAAATTTAAAACATTTGGTTGGTAATGAACTGCATTTATTTTGTAATATTTTACTGCTCAAAGTAGTACTTTATTATTAGATGAATAAACATTTTTATAGCTAATGCATTTAATTTCAGGTTGAAAGTTTAAGTCAGCTCTATGGCCAAGTGTCGCATTCACCATCAAAGAAATATTTTATAGTTGTTGCTTTTACTTTTATTGGAATGATATTTATTACCGGTATGTTTTGTGGTAGAGCCATGAGAAGATCCATTGCTGGGAAGAGGAAATAATATGACTTTGTCCGATAATGAAGTTGTGTTTGTAATATATTGTAATTTTATGTTGATAGTTTTATAGATGTTAATTAAAAGTAATCTAGTTTTTTTTCTATTATATGTCTGAGATAAGGCTGAATAAAGTAAAAATTTGATGTTTTTAAATTAAATGATTAATTTTATGATCTTTTCGTAAATTTATGTTGAAAAAAAATCTATAAATTAAGTAATATATAAAAAGTTATTTTAACTATTTTTTTTTTCAATTCTAACAAGCATGTTTTTAATGATTATTTTAGCTATTTTTAAAAAACTTACAATTATGGATAATTTTTGTAATTATTACACCAGTATTTACAACAGTTCAAAGTTGTTCAATAAAAGTTTAATTTAGTTGATGATGTTGATATTCTTCCAAATAAAAGTGTAAATTAAGGTCATTTTATTTTACTTCACCTTTGTTTGCTTTTCTATTATATTTGTATATTTTATTTATATATTTTGAATGTGTACTGAACTTGAGTGTAAATCATTTTTTTCTTATCTCAGCTAAGAAATTCAATGGAATATGTAAATATATATTCAAATAAATTACACATATCTATTTTTATATATTTTAAACCTCCCTTTTAATTTTTTGTTATATTCCTTTACCAAGAGATTCCACTTTTAACATACTCAAATTTATTTATTTTAAAAAGAAAACTGCATTTATTGCGGGCCTTTTAAGTTCTATAAAAATTCCTAGCCGGTGAGAGAAATTTGAAATTAGGGAGATTCGTGACGTAACGAGGTCATGTGAAGATATTACTGCTAGTGTTGTTTTTTTAGTTCTTTTTATAGTCTTTATCCTTTTTTTGGTATATATTTCTAAACTTTTATGTTTTTTAAAAAGCTAAGTGATATTTACTGACGATAATAAGCTGAAATTGGTTAATTTTCAATTAGTTCGACGTATTTGACTTACGTAGTTTTAGGTTACCACAACAAGTTCATCTGCCATCTTGCAAATAGTGAGTTTATGGTGTTTCATTGTCGATCGTTTAAAATAAAGTTTAAAATTACGGAATCTGACAAATGTTTAAATGGACGGAACGTCCATTATTACTCAAGTCACGCGTGATGAGGAACAATTAGGAAACTACTCCTCAGAGAGAGGTAATTAAAATGAAAACATTGTAGTTAGCTTTTACACCTGTTATAAATTCTATTCCGCCCTTTTGTCTGGGCTCCTTACAGCAATGGAATGTGTCACATTAAGAAAATCCATTTATTTGAATGATCTCATGTCGTCCTTTACCTTTTATAATTCTAGTTGGTGATTCCAAATGAGGTAAATATTTGTATGGTATTAGTGAATATGTAAACATGCATTACAACCTTGGATTCTTCCAAGTATACTTGATGAATATATTCATTTATTTTTTAAATTAAATTATTATCTTTTAAGCATGGTTAACTTTTTAATGCTTGAAATTGTTTTCAAAAACTCAGTGAAATGAGTTGTCATTGAAAAGGCTATGTGAAATTAAAAAAAAAAAAATGAACTTATTTGTGAAGTTCACAATATGTCTTGTCAAGCCCATTGAAATATGTTTATTTCAATGTTTCAGTTCAGTTGCCTCGTGTGGACAGTGAGTTATGTTCTACAGGTAATATATTTTTCTCAATTAACTAATATAATTTGATTCAAACTGCTTCTTATCTCACTGTTGCTTTATTAATTATGTCCCATTGGATGCTACTCACAATAAAGTAACTAACAATTAATTGTAGGTTTGTTATATTAGATCATAGGTTCCCAATGGGTGCAGTACCGCCCACCAGTAAGCGTTAAAGCAATTTAAGGAGAATGCTTATTAATCCAAAAAAATTATAATGCAATTTAAAAAAAAAATTCTTCTTATCAATGCTATTTGACTTTGGATAACTGTTTTTATCTAAATGTCCTATTTTTTATTTAGATGGTCTAGTTTATTCAAGGGAGGTTCTATTATACTGAGAGTGGGTACTAGGTGAACATTTTTTGGAACCTATGCTTTGATCATCTTTTAATATATAATTGCTTAGCTCTTTTGTTAATTAGTAAACTTTCTTTTTGCATTTAGTTATCTTACTGACCAGTAGCATTTCAATAATTTTATTTCTATGAGGGTCTGTTTTTGGTGGTGTATTACAAATTTTTTTTGTTTCTGTATCAAAATAAGTTCATTGGTTGCAATGTTACAAATTTTTGGCTAGAAGAAATTTGTAGACATGTTAATAAGAGTGCAGGTTGATAGTAGATGTTTACTTCAAGTTTTAGTTATGAAAGTTTAACCATTAAATCTTTTTAGAAATTTTGATCATTGTTTTATTCATTGTTACTAATTGGTGTCTCTTTGATTCACTATCTACTTCTGTATAATTTATTATCTTTTTAAGAATTTAATGTATTATTTTGTGTGGTTGTTGCATAAATAAATAACTGTTGCTGTAAATAAAAATTTCTATTAAACTTATTTTTTTAACCTTGAACATCATATTACTTCATTTACTGATCTCTTAACACCGAACTATTAATTTTGAATTTGATTGCTCTGTTAGCCAATTGAAAATTTTACCCAATTATTTCAATTATTATTTTTCTGTACCTATAGACTTCATTTTTGTTTACTTTACTCATAATATCAAGAACACAAGAGACTGGTAATCTGGTAATCTGTCATCGATATTTGAAATCTGTTAGTATCGTCAAATGTTATAAAATTTTCAAGACATACTATTAAAACCTTCTTTTTCTATCTCAATCTGTTCTAAAAATTGATTAGAAGGAAGTTCTCTTGAATTAGGAATCTAGAAATATATTTTCCGAGATGTTTATATTACATTAGTGAGGTTGTATTTATTTTAGTTGTACAATAACTTTTTATTACTTTGCCTTAATGTTAGATCGAAAACATTTTTTTCTGAATTATTTACAATGAAGTAGTAAAATTTTGTTTTGTTAAGATGTTAGCATTTTTATTTATTTTATTTTTTTCTGATAAAATTATTAAGATAGCAAATAAACTTGTAAACGTATTTCCTTATTTCATACTAATGCTTAAAAATTAATTGGTTTGATTATCAGACCTTTTGATATTGTTATGTTTTCAGTAATTTAATTGAATTTAGAAGATTTAATTAACTATGAACATTAATCCTGTTTGGCCCAGAATAATTTTTTCAAACTCCTTTTTTTTAATATCATGTTCTATGAAATTATAACTAGAAAATTTGGCTACCAACGCAATCATAATGGACTAATCTGTTGGTCCAAACTATTTAAATATAATATAGCTTCAGCCTTATATTATGTATAATATATAATTAAATTTGGTGTCAATAGTTACACCATGGTCTTAAAAGGATTAAGTTAAGTTTGATTGTTGAGGTTTTAAATTTTTTTATACACACTTACATATTTCCTGGTTTCAATTACATGCTGTTATTTTCATTCCCAGTTCTATATATTTTTAATGAGGTGTAGATTAATGATATAACATCGGCATAAAATAAATAAATATGGTTTTGTTTATTTATGTTGTTCTTTGCTGACCGCACCCCCCGACTAACTTCTCCAATCTATATATTTTTGATTTAGATGGTAAGTAAATTATGTTATCATCTATTGTTTATACAAACACAGTTTATTGATAAGATTTTTCAAAATATTAGTAGGTTACAGAACACAAGTGTTACTTGAACATGGTGGGTGGGCGTGTACTCATTTATATGCAATGTTCTATTGTTGTGGATTTTCATGTTCTATTTTCAGACCTCTGCCTGTCCATTCATTAAGAATTTAATAAGTGTTAAAGTGGATTTTAAATCTCATAAATTTTGACTTAATCCTTTAACCATTTTCTGTCTTATTCACTTGGAACAGATTTAATATATTATTATACTAAATGTTAGTTTCCTTTGTACAAAAGGAAGTTCAAGCTTAAAGTATTAATTATATTAAGTTAGTTAACTCCCTCTTGTCCAAAGTTGGGCTAGTTTATTTATAATTACCTGTCCCTGCAGAGAAAAAAATATTTAATTAACTTTTATGGAAATATAATTTAAAAAAAAGAACAAATTGTTTAAAACTATTTGTTCTTTTTTTGACCGCAGCCCTGACCATCTACTTATATTTAAATGTTTACGGTCAACTATATATACATATATATAATTAAAAATGATGAGTGCTGGACTGCAGATGGTTTGTTGGTGGATATCAGATATGGATAGTCGCATACACTGTACCAAAGAATATAGTTTGTTGAAACTTCTGCTGCTCCAATGTGAGTCTTGGTCGAAAAAAAATAGAGTTCTGTTTAATAAAATATCTTAAAATTGTTTTGGTTTTGGTGTATTATTTTCCATATTTAATCTTTGTAATTTACCAAGCAAAAGAAATTTAAACTACCTTCCTAAAAATTTGAGGTTTTAGGTTTTAATATATGTGGAATTTCAAAATTGAATGAAAAAAAAAAATACGTCTATATGTGGCCTTTCTTCAAGACTACTTGGCTAATGTTTTAATAAAAAATGCTGAAGTCACAGGTCAACTAGGGTGATCCTTGAAACTCAATATTACCATGCCGATTAGAGGTTTTATTCACTCTTATCTGGACCTTTAGTGAAGATATAGGGAATATGTATTAGAATTTTGGTATGTTATTCTCAAGCCTAAAACTAATAAGAAAAATATGTTCATTTATTGCATATAGAAGAATTTTCCTTTATAAACCATTGTAAAACTTGATTTTTTATTAATGACACATTAAAAGATTTTTTGATAATATTCCTAAGGCTCAGCTTTGTTGTGTTGTGTGCATGAATATTAAATCTTCGTCAGTTACACAGTCAGTTTCTAAATCTCAATTCCTTACAATTTCTAACTAGTTTTTTATACCTCAGCAATGGAATATAACTCCACTTTTTTAATCTATAATAATAAAAAATTAAAAGTAAAATTCATGAACATAATTTTACATTGTTACAAGTAAAGAATACGGTTTAAATCATATTGTTTTTTAATCATACTGAAAAAGGATAAATATATTCTTTGCAGAATTATAAAATTTTATAGAAGGTATAGAATAAATTCAAAAGAAAATAATTAGAAACAATAACAGTCACAAATTCTAGAAAATGCAATAAATTGTAAAACAGATTTAGTAAATATTTGTATAACTTATCCAGCATTAGTTGAATAAATAATATAATATTTTTGTATCGTGCAAACAAGAGCAGTTTAAAAAGGAATCCTCATAAAGTGTGCTAAAAAACAATCTAATACCTAATTTTCAGCTATATTAATATAGGTGATTATGATGTAAGTTATGTTTTCATAAAGATATTGTTTAAGGATGTTGAGACAATGTAATTTAAAATTGATTTTACTGAATTTAATAAAGTGGATAAATAGATCAAAAAAAAAAAATTCTTCAATATTCAATTATGTTCTAGTAATAATAAAAATTGTAATTGTGTTTTGGAGGTATTAATTTATGTATTTAAAACCTAGTAACCATTTGGATTCAATCTTCAGACTCTTTGCCCTGCAACTAATATGAGTTTGAGTTTTACGATTCAATTCCAAAGTCTATAAACATTAACTCATGAGAGCTAGGGCTATTGAACATACCAGTCGCCATTTTTGGTTGCTACAAAAAGAAACTAGTGGGCTCGTAAATTCATAAAGATTGGAATAAAAACTGCTATTTACTCCTATACAAACTAAAAATGGAAAACAGAATGGACATCCAAAATATTTTGATGTATATCTAATTAAATTTAAAGCAGCTTTGGGCGTCCAAATATTTTACACTTAAATAAAGAAAAAAAACCTGGGGGTAATAGCTCCATGCCTATGGCCATATGCCAAGATGGCAGCCATTCTGTTGGATTCAGGATCACACTAAAAATGTTGGGCAACATTGAGTATGAGAACCCCATTTTAAGCTGGTTCCAAAAATCCTGTGAAATATTAACTTGCAATACCAAGATTTGCAGATTTAATGTTGCTATGGGTCCTAGACAGTTTTGATTGAGGGTTACATCAAAGAGTGCTAACAACACATGCAAGCAAAAACTTCAGAAATGCTAAGCCACCCACATGAAAAACGAACTGAATGTGTCAAAAAAAGTAAATAAGAAAGATAACCAGAAAATTTTAATAAGTACTTTGTTGAGAATTATGTTAAGAATGATTGATGTTTTACTAAGGTCACAGCTAAAATAATTGTTATATGATTGTAATATTGTTTGAAAATAATATTTTTTTAAAAAAAAGGGTGAAACAAGGGGGGCCATTAAGCCAGAAATTTAACCAAAAGCTTAGTGCCCTCCACTCCCGACTTGAGGTAAAGAGGGTCCCCTCTGGAAAATATTTGATGATTAGGTCCCTTTGTAAACTCAGTGTAAATAGGCCTAGTGGTCGAAACACTTAAATAAATAAATAAAAGTTATAACACCCTCCCCACTCCTGACTTGAGATATTCTATAAATACCTTTAAAATTCTATTTGATTTTGTCAAATATTTAGAAAGTCCTCTCTGAATCATCATTACAATGAGAGTTATAATTTAGCTTGAAATAAATAAGTACTTTCAAATTCTGCTCTATTCACAATTAGCTGTTTTCAAATTAAGATAAAATAGACTGCCTAATATCAGTATGAGCTAATTGGGATGTAGGTAATTTTAAATTTTTTTCTGGATCTTGAGTTTCAAATTGGCAAGAGTCAACTGTATGTTGTTATGATTGGCCACATTGTTCTTTTATTTTTAAATCACAGCAACCTTTGAATTAAATGGACCTGGTTTTCTGGTATATTTCTTCTCCTTGCATGTTTATTACAAATAATGAGGTCAGATGTCTATCTAATTTCATTTTATTTACTTAATATTATTGATGCAGGTATAAAAAAGAGAGGGAGAGGTGGTGTGCTAAGGAGCCTTTTATGCTGCTTTGGAGGTGGTTCTACAGATGGTAGCAAGGGGTCTGGTGGTCCAGGAGATGCTGGACGATACTCGCCTCCTCTCAGCCCTGGATCACCGAGGTTTCTTTTACCTCCTGTCAGGCATCAGGATATGCACAAAAAGTGCATGGTCATTGACTTAGATGAAACTCTTGTCCATTCATCTTTTAAGGTTAGAGCACAATTTTTTCTTTGTGTCATCTTTACCAAAAATGTCGCTGACACTATCTGATAAGCTAACTGATATTGAAATTTTTTAAAAGACAAGTTCCATCTTTGTAGCTTGAAGTGCTATTAAATTTAGATTGAAATAACCTTTAAAGTCAATTAAACTAGAAGTACTATCCATCATCAGGGCTAAAAACAAAGAACAAGATAACAACCAATGAATAGAACAAATTTTTTTTAATAATTTATTTATTGTTATTTACAACTGTACACATATATATACATCAAGTAAATTTGCTGTAAGTGATATTATGACATGATACAACAGAATGACATAGAGTAAATAATTGTACAGAATGAAATGAATAAAATTAAAGTGATGAAAGAAGTGGAAAATAAAATGTATATATATAGGTAAGTAAAATAACCTAATTAAGGAAATAAAATAGAACTTTTTTCTATTTTATTCTCTTAATTCTGTTATTTTTACTTACCTATTTTCACCTACATTCGATTAAAAATTATATATATTAAATCGATTGTGTGTATATATATATATATATATATATATTTATTTATTTATACTTTTTAAATTTTATAACAATTTCACATCATATACAGGGTTATTGAGCAATAATATTTGCTTTCAGATTAACTGTCAAACCTTTTGCTTTTACAGCCAATCAACAATGCTGATTTTGTAGTACCAGTAGAAATAGATGGAACTGTACATCAAGTTTATGTGCTGAAAAGACCGTATGTTGATGAATTCTTACAACGGATGGGAGAACTGTACGAATGCATTCTCTTTACTGCCAGTCTTGCCAAGGTATTACAATCCATAACTATTTGTTATTTTGCTTTAGTCTAGGCTAGATTACTGATGTTAATTATTTTTGTCAATTGATTGAGTTTCGTGGATTATACCTGAGATTCTCCATTCTTTTTATAGTATTAGGTAACTGTGAAGAAATGTTGGTTTAAGATTTTTGTGTTATGAAAGCATGAGTTTGATTCTATTTATCTACATATTGCTTAAGAAAGAAACTCTTGTCTTCTTTGGAGAATGAGTCATTTCTATTTCCTGTACCCTTCTTTTCTGTTACTTCTATAAACTTTAGTCTTCTAATATATCAGTTGGAATACTGCCCCATAAATAGGTAACTTACTGGAACTAGAATCTTGATATGTGCTACACTGTCTGTTTTTTTAATTAGTGTGTAGTATAATGGTTTAATGAATAAATAAATTTAGTATAATATTTTTGTATTTTACGAGCCTTTAAATAAACCAATTTGTCGTTATTACAACATTAAATCATTTCTATTTATAAGGTTTATGGATATCCAGGGCTTAGTGTATTTTCTCATCAAATAGATATGTGTGTGTACATTAAATCTCATAAAATCTTTTTGCAGTATGCTGATCCCGTTGCTGATCTTCTTGACAGGTGGGGTGTTTTTAGGTGTCGACTCTTTAGAGAGTCATGTGTCTTCCATCGTGGTAATTATGTTAAGGATCTTAACAAGCTCGGAAGGGATCTTCAGAAAGTTGTTATAGTTGACAATTCACCAGCATCATACATATTTCACCCTGATAATGCTGTAAGTGTGTTACTTTTTTTTAAATGTGTTAATATCATTTAGTTTACCATTTAATTCAATCTTTTAGATAATCAGAGTTCTTAATTATCTCTATTTTAATGATATTGTTCTTCAGCAGTATGGATAGTTTTATCCATTAATTTCATTATATCTATGATTATAAATGTTAATTTTGATTTTTATATAAAATGAATTATATTACTAATGTTTTGATCATTCAAATAAATCTTACTCAAACTTATAATTTTGTGAAAATAGTAGGGACATTAGTTATGGTGTGGTAATAAAATAGGATTTTTCTAATGAAAAAATAAAACAGTATTTAGAGGTTTTATTTAAGAGAAGGGATCAAATAATGTGTAAATAAGTGAAATCCTGTAGAGTATTAATAGAGGGAAATAATAAACCGAATTAAGGAGGTTAGGATGGGGATATGGGCATGGAGAGATGAAACAAACTTGAGGAAGTTAACAGTTAGTCGTACATGTATTAAACAATGTAGGTGAAGAGCAAGCACCACTTTCTAATATCCATTGGATAATAATAAAATTTGTTGTGAAGGAAACATCATTTAAGGTTCTCATTTTTATCCGAATGTAAAAAATATAATGATGTCACCTATGACCCTGATTAAACCATTGTTCACATTTGTCTCTGAAAGATTTTATATGAAAGAAAAAGGAAAAGCTGTTTTCGCAAGAATGATACTGAATGAAATTAATAGCAATTAATTTAAGAGATCAATGAAGAAAATGTACCAACAGGAAATTGTACAAAATATCTGTTAAGCCCGACATCAATACCTGAAGGAAAATTAACATATTGAGATGAGCCAAGCTTGTGGATAGGCTGAGTGAGGAGGATCTTACTAAGAAGCTGCTAAAAGAAAGTTGAACCTTACTAGAGGAAGATATTGAAAACTGAATATCTGTGACTCGATGACTGTGGCTGGCAACATTACTCGATATAGATAGGCTAACTACCCTCTCAGGTTTATCAGTATAAGATGGCAGTCGATGTTAGTATTAGGAACAGCTTTAGTAAAATATAATTTTGGATGTGCACAAATTCATTATAGATTTCCCATGCCCTCTGAAAATTAAATTTATGTCTCAAAATTTGATCTTAGGTTTTTCACCATTTTGCAGCTGAAGAGAATAACATTTCTTGACTTTATTGAGACTTGTGAGATGTTGACTTACCACTCAACATTTAGAGCAAATGGAGTGGCTAAAATAAAAAATATTTCTAGTTTCAAAAGATGAATACTTGTTTATCTTTGGGAAATGTTTTGATGTATTTTTTTTTTAGTTTCATTTTCTGATCAGAGTATTAAAAGTATCAAGTTCTACAGCTAAACTCTTGGTTAAGGTCAAGTTAAGGCTGCAAATTAGGTAGAAAGATTTTTTAGTTACACAAAATTGTATATTTGTATCTAACCCAATCTTGTTAAAAAGCTGTATAATGCTATTACTAGGTCTTCTAAATGTTTTTAGGTAGATACTAAAAAAATTAAACAGTTTTTTACTTTTCTAAAATTATTTAAATTGTATTATTACACTTATCCTGAATGTTAGGTGTTTTTTTCTCACTTTATAGTACATTAATTATTGCATTTGTTTTGATGTAGTTTAATTCACAGTCATGTATTTTATTGGAAGGTGCCCGTTGCATCATGGTTTGATGACATGACAGACACCGAGATGTTAGATCTCATCCCATTCTTCGAAAAACTTAGTAAATCAGAGAGTGTCTACTCGATGCTGTGCAACTCTAACCACCCTTATTCTGCTGGTGGAGGCGGAGATATTAATAATCACATTTCCTCATAGCACAACATTTGCTTCCTCTTCATAACTTCACCCTGTGCCAACTATGCCTTCACTAAATATTCAGTGTCTTTAACATAGACCATTTGTAAAATTTGTATGTGTGGATGTGAAAATGTAATTCTTTATGTATATATGTATACAAACAATAAATAAAGAAATAGGATTTTATATATACATATAT
>NW_027115892.1:156961-165655 GCF_000696795.3 Halyomorpha halys
TAATCATATAATATAATCATTTGACTGGGAAGAGAAGAAATTGATGTATAACCAATGTCTCAAAAAGTTTTATACATTTGATAACCTTTGTAGCCATTAATTTTGACTTCACTGTGTAAATATGTATTTTCCTCTAACTATACATTGGTTCATTTTTGTAATTTAATTTCCAGTTTTTATTTTTTTTTTAAATTCTTAATTGTTTGAGGAAAATACATAATTTTTATAAATAAGTTACAATAATGTTGCTGATAAGCAATGCCTGTACATAAAATCGTAAATATTGTACTGTAATAAAGAAATAATAATATAAATCTTATGTTATTTTTAAATATAATATTTTAAAAAATGCAAAAAAAAATGAAATCTATATATATATATAACAGTCTTGTACAAAATGTTGTTTTATGATACTATATGTACCATACTGTTGTTAAAATTTATAATGTTAGTACTAATTTTTTATAATTAAAAAGAGTACTTGAAAATTGTCAATAGGTTGTGAAATTATAGTTCAGAAAATGTATTAATTTTTTTTTTAATTTTTCCTCTAGGTAGAGGACCTAAATTATATTTGTTTATATTATTTTGGCTTTCTATGTTATAAAACAAACACCCATAAATTGTTTAATAGTTGTTATTAAGTATTATGTTGAGTATTTATTTTTTTTTTTCCATTTTATTTTAATGTGAAGTTTCGGATTGTTTTTAATTTATTTCATTTAAGTCTTAAATAATCATAAAGACTATAAAGAATCTATAATTATTTTATGTGATTACATCATATATCAATTGTAAAGTACCTTTAAACACTAATTATAAAAATTCAAAAATAAAAGTCATTTTTGTTTTTTAGAATCAACAATTTCATTTGATAGACATCTATATTCTATGTATAATTTTTCTTACTGTAATACAAAAGAAATGTTGAATAACAGGATCGCCTTTGGATTTTGCGTGTCTTCTTATCTGAAAAACCTCAATCACAAGGTAAGCCTTAGGAATGTAAGCCCGATGAGGCTACAATCTAAGAATAAAAAATGATTAAACCTGAGTTAAGATTTTGTCACATAGCTGCAGATAGAATTAAAAAAATATAGTGAATTACTGTAGTTTCCAGATTAGAAAAGATAATGTAGATAGGGTGGGTGGAGGTGGTTAACCTTTAAGATTTGAGAGGGCCTTGCAGTAAATTTTTATTTTCACATGGCTTCCCATCAGCTAACGCTGGGCTGGCTCTGGTAAGTTATGTTTTTTAGGAATGTGTATAAGTTTATTCACTTTATCTTGAATTGTGTTTGTCATCAGGGTAATGGTAGATGTGATCATGTAGTAGATTACTGCAGTCTTGAGAGAATCCCCACAAAGGGGGGGATTGTTACCAATTTTATTGTTATAGGGGTTGTTGACTAAAAGGTTTTACCTAACAAGACCTAACAGTCTTAGAGAGTTTTATGTATTATACCACATCCGGTTTCCAGTAGATTAGGTACAACCTTGCATTAAGCCTCAACTTATAATGATCACTATTCTTATAGGGCCAAACATAAAACTTGGATTTTAACTTGACACATGAATGAATCAATTTAAGAGGGATATTCATTTGTTCCATTTCTTGGTCTTGGAAGAGGTGTTGTGTGACGCTGTACTCCAATAAGGGTCCTCCTTGCAAAGATTTGTTCTGTGGTTGATTTCCCTTTCATCAAACCACTTTGGTAGATTTCCCACCTTTTTCCGTGCAGGAAAGTAGCCTATGAGCCTATGAAATTAGATAGAATCTTATATGTGCAGTTCAGAAGAGTTATACCATGATAGTTATTGTTATTCGTCTCATCTCCATTTTTATGGAGGGGAAGAATTATCATTCTCTTGTAACCCTCAGTTTTCTTGTTTGTCACTGCTCATCATTCTAGATCAAACCATCTCGATCTCTTGTGGATGTTGTCCATTCCCAGAACTTCCTTTGCTGTTCGTTTGATGGCATTCTTACTGTAATTACTTCAATCAATTCAGTTTAGATAGCACTATTTTACAACTTTCATCATTTCGAAAACAAAAAATTAGTTTTAACAGTCTTTCTAGAACCTAATAATATATTTCTTTGTTAAATTGATCTATTTTTGGAGTTTATAGGAAAATAAAGGAATCTTAGCATTGCACTGTCTACTCATAATTTAAAATTAACAATAATTTTATTTTTATTTTTTTTAGTAGTTGTATGGAAATGCTGACATTGTTTCATCAGGGAAGAAAAATAAATTAAAAATATTTTAAAACAGAAAGCAGTGCGTGATAGCTTGTTGGAGTTTTTTTATTTTACATGTTTGTTTTCTCCCTAGTTTTACTCATGAATTTATTTTGATGTGAGACTTAATTTCAATGAAAGGTAAGAAATTAATAAAATATATCCATCTATTAATGGATTCATGATATGCAAATGATTCACTTAATTCATAATATTTCCTGTGCTTATATTCTGAAGTACTAAATTTTTATAAATGTTACTGGTATTTAAAATTAATATATCTAGTGTATTTTGGTTACTTGCTTCATTTTGAAAATTATTTGGTTCTAGCTTACTTAATTTTGTAATTTCTTTGATGTTCTTAAAAAGTTTTAAAAACAAAACAAAAAATATTTTTACTAATGATTTGTCTGGTTCCATAAGATTTAAGTTCAACACTTCTTTTTAATTTTTAAAATGTTTGAAAAAAAAATTGTTTTATTTTATTGACAATAAGAAGATTGCTCTTAATTGATTTAATAATCTTGTGATTCAAATGTTCCTTGAGTATCAGTAGGTCATATTTCTCTTCTTTAGTTTGGTGTAATCCTAATTCGTAGTTCAAAGTTGCTTATAAAACACTAGCAAGAGATAAAAGACTTATTTATCTCTTAAAATTTCAAAGTTGTACAGTTAATTTCATTCATATGTATTAATTATATGCTATTATTTTTTTTTGAATTGTTATTTTTCTAAATAGAATTTAAATATTGATGTTTTTCCCATATTTATGTTTTCTTAAAACTGAAGCTTAATTTCAGTAAAACATAGTTTAATTTAGCATAAAGTATATATTTAATTCATAGCTGACCCTATTCTTGGCACAGGAAAATTGGCGTACACACACCACTTTGTTGAGTGTTCAAATCTAATTATCTCAAGAGTTGATGTGTGATGATCAATTGATGCTTTTAATTCTTGTCTGACAGTTGGTACTATTAGTTGGTTGTTACAATAAACTCTAGTTTTAGTTTTACAAATAAACATAAATTAACGTTGGTAGAGATTTGAGTAAGCCTCCTAAGATTGAGAAACAAGGCAAATTCTTAGTTTGGTTTTGAATAATTTTTCATCATATTTTTTAAATTTATGTATTGCTATTTACAGCTGTATTTACATAAAAACACATTAAGTAAATTTGATGTAAGATCAAAATGGAGTTATACAGACATGAAGAGAAACTACCCATTGGTAGCACATTAATGACATTTAAATTAGCAAATCTCGTGCCCATCTTCTTTTCAAGCACCTCAGAGGATTGTCAGGAATGGAAGAGGAGGCAAGGTTAAAAACTAGTTAGTGGGTTTTGGTGGTTAGGGAGTTTATAATGGAAGGAATGATATCTGGTTCGGACTAGGTCCGTTACATATGGAACATTAAGGTCTTTATGTATGATTTTATTTGTGAAAAAGTAAGGGACATGGAGGATTTTACGGAGGTTTAGTGGAGCACTGTAGCTCAACTCCGTATGTCCAAATTGGCCTTATTACAATCATGCAGATCAGTCTTTTGTAATAGATTGGAAGGTTAGACCGTTTATCTAATAAGTGCTGAAATAGTCGGAATCAACTTGCAGTTTCCTATCTTTTCAGGCCTGCGTGAGGATTCCAGATTAGTTGTTTGTCCAGTTGCAGCCCAAGGTAGCGGATCTGTTCAACAGGGATAAGAGCAACATTATTAAAGGATATTATTGGGCAGTTGGTAGGTTTACGACAAAGTGTAAAAGTGATTTGATGGGGTTTGTTGGGATTTAAGAACCAAAGTAAATACAGAATAAATTTTGCAAATATAAATAAATACTGCTTAAACTAATACACAACTTTGATTTAATTTTTTTTTTTTTAATTAAAAAAATATTGTATTTGTTGTTCATATTATACCGAATTTCATTTTCCAAATAATAAAAAAATTGATAAGGGATCACCCTATATGTATGATATCTGTAGAAATGAAGCTGGACCTAAGTTCTTTAAAAATACTGTTTATTTGAAAAAAAAAAAGTATTTTCTTTTTTATCCTCTGGTTGTCAAGAACATGGTTGAGTATTAAATAATACTTAAAAGGGTGTGGAGATCAACTGAAACTTTTTTTTTATCCCATTCATATTATTATTATTCAATTTCATCCTAGAGTAAAGGAATAAATAAAATAGTTTTTACTGATTCTTTCATCAGGCCTAAAAAAATTATTTTTTATTAATTTGATTTTATGAAAGCTGATTAACGTACGTTTAAACTATGACTTGTATATTAAAAGTATATGTTATTGTATATTTCTTTGTACTCATATATATTATTAACATGGATTAAATACTCAGAACTATATGATCTAAATTAAATAATATTCCTGGTATATTTTTCCTGAATTTAACATTTAAGGAAAAATACTTCCACTTTTAAGAGTTATATTATTATTTAAAATGGAGTGCTGTGGCTACTAACTCTAAGGATCCGAGTTCGAATCCAGCTGGGCAGAAAATTGTTTTCTGTTCACTGTAGCCATGAGTCAACTCCTGTGGGTTCTTGGAGCCCTCCTGGGGTTCACCCAGCCTCTTAAATTGGGTACCCTTAATTGGGTAAAAATCTGGCAGTCGAGCATGATTCTGACCAAATCACCTCCTTGCACAACCGTTGATCTAGTAACAGTACTTCTTTACAAAATATAGAACCCCTGATCCTTCATGGGTTGTAGTGGTACAGATTTAAATTTAAATTATCATTTAAAAATGAAGATATCTTAATTTGTTTTACTTATACTCAATACTTTTGGTAATGAAATTAGACCTATTTTATTTTCAGTGATTCGTTAATTCATGTAATAATTGTTATGAGCCTTGAATACTGCTCTGGAATTTCTTAAGGTTGCAAAAAAGAAGGGAATTCCCTGTAAATTTTTGTGAAAATCATAACTTTTCCAATTTTCATAAACTCTAAAATAGCTCCTTTTAGCATTTAAATTATTAAAGAAACTTCCTGTTGGTGAATTTAGTCGAACAGAAATAAATGTGTTGGCCAACTGATAATAAACTGAACCACTGAATGCAATTACACCAGATCTTTTCCCTTCCAACTGTCATTTAACAGCATTATACATCAGTTAATACTAAAGGAATCCCAAAGGTTTGTTTTATACTTGCCCCAGTACCTTAATGCCTCATCTCCCATATTTTTTAATTTCATAACAAAGTGTTTATTATTAATGTAGATGAAATGTAAGGAAAAGATGATCAGGAATAGTACAATCTATTTTATTTGTGCCCACATTTCAGGCTAAATTTAGGTCCTTAAATTTCCTTTTTCTCTTTCATTTACTATTTGAAATATACATTCAGGGAAAATATAGTGATCCTGCAAAATGCCGAATTGGAAATTGAGTTTTGAGGTCCCTTGGGTCCAAATAACCAAGTCTTGCAAATCTGTTTATCACTGTGCAATTAAATGGGTTTAATACCAGTTTTGCCTCGTTCTCATTGTAGTTCGAGAGAACTTTAGTACTGAATTTTAATCTCTAAAAATCATTTCGGAAACTAAGATTAGTGTGGAAAGGCTTCGACATGGGTCCCTCATCTTTACCTGGCACTTTGCCAAATTTATGGACATCTTTGCTTGCAAGGAACAAAATCGAACTCTTCTTAGTCTGAATAATTAGGAATGAAACTGTGTTACTTACGAAAACATTGTAAGGAAAAATACTTGTCCCCTCTACTTATAAACCAAAGTTGAGCCCGAGTATGAGAATGCTGTGGTATGGTGGTATATTCGAGGAATATATTTTTAGCTGTTGAAATCAAGCAAAAAGTTGAATTCAGAGAAGTACTGTCAACAATTAGATAATTTAACATAATTCCAAGAAAAGAGGCTGGCAAAGTTGAGTAGGAGGATATACTGCTTTGGGGATTTATCAAAAACAAGTAGAGCTAAGCTGGGAAATTAAATCGCATTCACCATACTTCTAGTACCAAGCACTCTCCAATTATCACTTACTCTTGTCATACAAAATTTTTCACTGAACAAAAATTACAAAAGCGAAGAAGATGAACACAAGCACTGGTTCAATTTTTCGCCTTTAGGAATAAGCCATTTTCTAAATATGGAATGTTCAAATTGTCACTATTTTGGCACCAAGGCATAAATAATGATAGCAATTATATTATTCGATAAAATTTATTTCAGATATGAAAAAAAATATTTTGTTTTACTCTTAAATATATATTGTTTTAAAATACTATTTTATTTTATTTTTTACCGATAATATCTTCTTTTTGGATAGAGACTCACTTAAATTTTGAAAACCCATGATTCTTCAAAATAAAGTGGGATAAAACAATAAAAATATTTAATGAAGTTGAAAAATTATAATGTGGCTCAAGGAACGTTTTGAACATCAAATTGTAGCTTTTTGGCAGAATGAATCATATACAAATCAGCATTTTATTTTTTGGTTATACATGTATTCAGAAGTATTAAAAATGAATTTTTCTCTTTGCTAGACGGAAATAATAATTATTTTTTACTTAGTTTTTGTTACATTCTATAATTTAATTTAGTTTTTTTATTGCTGTTATTAATGTTTCTTTGACTCTTTGGATTATAAAAGGAAGACTAGATTTTTGAAGGTTCTATTCCTTTCAGTTTAACATTTATCGATTTATGACAGGATTTCGTCCTACTGTTGGATGTATCAATCGTTAATCCTTTTTTTTAATCGTGAATATTTAAATTAAATTGTTAAAACTTGTTTTTTCATGAAATAAAATTTATGGGCCGTCCATAGCTCAGGTAGATGCGCCTACCAATCTGAGATCTGCGGGCGGCGCCGGCTCGGGCTTGACTTTTTTTTTTTATATATAAGTGGTGGGCCCACAAAATGAAAAATTTGACTCTCCTTCACGGTTTGGCAGTATTGGACTCCAATGAAAGTCTTAGGCCGAAGAAAAAAATAAATAAAATCTAAAAACGGAGGTTTATATATTTTTAGTTTGAACTTTATTTTTGACAAATGTGTTACTAAGAATATCCTTTATAAACAGAAGTCTCCTCCCTAGGGGCGTACGCTAGGGAAGTTATGTCTCTTTCCTTCTCTCTCTCCACTCCATCCAGAACTTTATGAATAAAATATGATATTCATATCCACCAAGACAAGTTTCATATTTTGAGTAACTAATAGTTATGCTATAAAATAGTAGCTAACGAAAAACGAAAAATCGTTATGCTTATCCTTGTGAGTCTCAGAGCGTTGTGGCTTTTTCGGTCCGAATATTTTGCGTAATACTTTATTTTCGAAAATATTAAGACGCTGTTCATCCCTTAGTGTATGAGGCCACGTATCACATCAATAAAGAACAGTGGGAAGGATAATAGTTTTGTAAATTCTAATTTTTAAGTTTTTCGATAGAAGGCGCGAGTTAAGCAGTTTCGAAATTGAAAAATAACAGGCATTTCCCGCCTTCAACTTTGCTTTTATTTCCTCATCAATTTCTTTTTTTCTAGTTATCGTAGAACCTTAATACTTAAACCTATCTACCATCTAATCCCCTGAAGCAGTCCCTACCCGGAGACCTGAACGGGGGACTAGTTTACTTCCGGATAATGAGCGTTTTACCTCAATAGGATCCATGACCGTTTTGTGAACTAAAAAATATGTGAGTAGGGCGTTCAATCCCACGTCACACCTTCCAGCAAGCCTGGGGGGCCGCTCTCATTGCTGGTCAGCGAGTCCATTGGACTTAGCCGAGAGGAATTTCCACCTACCAAAAATTTCAAAATTATTGTTGGGAAACAACCATTTAATTTATAAGTTTATATTAACAGCACAACATGGCTAATAGTAAAAGAGTCCGGTGAAAAAAAAAATAAGTTATTACTCCCCAATTTTACTATTCAAAATTGATGAGTCTGCCAAGTACAGGTGGGGCGGATACAAAATGGTTGCTGTTTGTTTGTTTATTAAGAAATTAAGGCGTAAAACCCACCGGTCATCAACGCCAACACCCCACTCATGTACATACCCAGTGTTCAATTATATAAATGAAAAAAAAAATACATATATATGTATAAAATAGATAAAAAAATATACATAACATATAAAAAACCAAACACATAATATATAAAGTATACAAAAAAAACATAATATACAAAAAGCATATATATATACACATACATACATACAAACACACATATACACATATACATATGCATACATTCATATATATACATTATATATTCACAAATAGTCCTTGTATTTTCAGAAAAGACATAATCTTATTTAAATATGATTCTCCATTTCCCAAGGCCTCTGATATATTTGAAGGTATACCCAGTTCATTTATTCTTCTCACGTAGAAAATACACTCTTCGAAGATATGATTTATTGTCATTCTTTGATTACATTTCTGGTATCTGGGTGGATCC
>NW_027115892.1:170535-180644 GCF_000696795.3 Halyomorpha halys
AAAAGATTTTCACATTTTAAGATTTTATCGGATTGTTTATCAGACAATATTTCTACCAAGAGTGTTCCATCTCTTAATTTTTTACATTGTTTGACTTCACCAATCAGATTATTTAAGTTTTTATAAATAAAAAAAGGCGAGATCCTACTGAAATCTAAAACATTTCCAATTTCATCAGTTTCTGTTCTTTTAATGATATAAAACCTGTTATAGTTTTTTGGTTTAGTTTCATTATTTCTTATGTCTGTACTTTTAAATTTTATTTTTTTACGTTTAGCTGGTGGAGATTCAGCCATTTTTATAGCTTCCAATATAACCTAAAAAACAAAACAATGAGTTTTAATAAGAAAGTAAATTAAAGATGTCCCTTATCTGTTTTTGATCACCAAACAACTCCACGGGCAATAAACACAAATTCGAAAACCACTGTTAAAAGTTACACAAAAGCACTATTGTTTCCAAAGATCAAAGGCACAGGCACCGACGATGTTTCTTCACCAGAATCTGGAAGACGATGGTTGCTGTTTCAAATTGTAAAAAATTAATTGTCCATTTGAAGTTTCATATCTTTGCAACACTAGAAAACCTAATAGAATATCATTTAAAATGGAGTAAAGTTACTAAAATACGAGCCCTAACAGAAATTTTTACCTTCAATAGTTCCCGAGATACAGTTTATTAAAAAGCAACATTTAATGTGTTATATCCTAAAAAAAATCGGTTGTTGTTGAATTTATTGTAGGAAATCTTTACTTCGGGACCATGAGACGTACTAGTACAAGAGCCGGAAGAAAAAAAAGGCAGTTATTTCACCCCAATTTTTGTTTACTTTAATGAAAACTATGTATAATTACTAGTCAAAACTGATGAGTCTGCCAATTATAGGTAGGGGGAATAAAAAATGGCGACTGCTTTAAAACCTTAAAAAAACATTAATTTTTCATTCGGAGCTCTCTCAAAAAACATTATTTAAAGAAGAGTAAATTTGCTGAAATATTAGTCCTAATAGAGCTATTTACGTCCAATAGTTCTCGAGATATAGCCTATTAAAAAGCAACCTTTAAAAAAAAATGTACTGAAATATCAGTAGTTAGTCAATTTATTTTGGGAAATCTATATCTCAGGAACTTATGTGACGTACACATGTCTATTAGCAGTCAAATTAAAGCTACTCTAATGTACTATAAAGTAGTTTATGACCTTTACCTTCGTAGCAACAGTAATTTTAATGATATTTGCTAAAATAAATAGATTAGATTTCAGAAATCATTGGACGTCTGTTTCACAATACTATAGTGAAAGGTATATTAAATTTCCATCAAGAGTTAAAAAAAAGAAATATTTTTTAAGGTTCAGTTGCCCCAGTTTCAGTTGCAACTAACTTTTAACTTGGTTAACTTGGATTTTTGTACTTCGGTAATCCCACGATCTGTTTTTGTTGTACAGTTTAACTTTACTTCGTTACTTAGGTTACCTAACTTAACTTTAAGAGAGGGTAAGCTTATGGTTGTTGCTAGGTTTTAGAGTGATTAATAAGCTAGCTTCTTCGATTAATAAGGTAAAAAAGTTTTTAAAAATCGTAATATGTTCTTACTAAAAATGAAATACTGTAATAAATTGTTAATATAATTTTAATTGTGATCAAAATACTTTAATTTTTTTTACAATGTCAACATTATTAGTTTTAAGAATCTTTTTTTCAGTTATAGCTACTGTCAGTTTGTAGGTTCTGTTAATGTTTCTTTTTCTGTTAATTTTACTATTTATAAATTATTTATCTAATAATTTAGCTTTATTAAAATAAAATTTTTGTTGTTATTGAATTTTTTAGTATTAGAGATGAGCTATTATTTATTTATTTATTCCATATCCTTTGATCTGCCATGTACACTTTTTCGCTATAATCATTCCACATATATCATTCTCAATCATTCCATTTTATTTAATTTGGAAATAAAGAAAGAAAACATAAAATATCGATTCTAGAGAACAAATTGTATCTTATTCTAAGAGAGGTTCCTTGTATTTTTTATTAATTTAACATAGATTTTCCCTCTAACTCAGCTTAATTAGGCATTATAGAGGATTGCATCAAAAAAAGGTTTATGAAGTTCCACTCCCAGTTACCTACAACTTGGGAAACTCAACCACAACCCGAAGACTAAAGCCCAGGCTGCTGCAGGACATCCTGTTATAAATTCTATATTTATCATTTCTGTTATTGTCACTCTACAATTTTATTTTATCTTAATTTATTTTTTTCTTCATATTTTTCTTAGATTTACTTTATTTTATTTTTGTCCATTAGAAGTCAATTATTTATTTCGTTAAATCTATAAATGCCATTGTTTTTGTTATTAACTTTACTTGTATCTTTTATTAAGAATTATTATTTTAATCTACTTATTTTATCTTAATTTTTTGTTTTATTTATAACATTATATATACTTAGGGGTCACTTTTGTATGAGACTGTACCACATTCCCCTCCATAATCAATTGTTAAAAAAAATGTACCTCTTACATTAACTATGTAAGGCCCATTAGGCCGATCTGGTATTGAATAAATAAATAAAAAGGAAAAACAGACCATTATTGCTCGATAATACTTTCTTCGTGCAACGGGTGATAACTGATTTTAACTGAGCTTTCAGAAGTCCTAGTTAAAATTGTATTGTTGCAACAGGCCCTATAATAAATAAATTTGGAAATTATTTTTCTTGGTAATTCATAACAATCTTTCAAAACTGTAAATAATTATACATCAATTGTACATGAGTCTGATAGGTAAGTCTTGTACATATTAATGAAACATTTCTGAGTATTTAATTGTACATGATTCAAGAAAAAGAAAAGGTAACATTTCAGTATTTAAGTTTTTTCGTCAAATCGGTCCTTTAAGATCACTGTGCACCGCATAAACCCTGAATCCAAAATACTTTGCGTGAGAATTAAAGTATCTACGAATTAAATATTTATTAATGTGATGTAATATTACCTTTGATGCGTAGTTACGTAGAGGTGTTCTCCATACACTGAGGAGGCAAATGACCGACCTTTGCTACACCATGCCTTGGCAGGAAATGAGCTACTAACTCGGATTCAATAGCTGTCACATGTTACTACGCATTAAAAAACAAATCCCAGGTTGGTACTTAGGCTTATTGTTCCTGAATGAAAAATATAATATCTCTAGATCAGTATAATTAATACAGGAAAGATAAATCAAACAAGATTATACTGTCAAAACTTTTCTATTTTAGAATACGGATTTTCATCAGCGTTCGAAAATTATTAGTGAAAACTAAAAGTGTTAAAAAAGTTCTAAATAAATCAAAATTTATTAGTCCAAGAGGCGGGAGAAAAACAAAACAAAAAAAAAGTTATTTCACTCCAATTTTTTATATTACTTTAATCGTAACTATATATAGTTACTAGTCAAAATTGACTAATCATGAGTCTACCATCCATAGTAAGGGAAAAACTGGCAAAAGGTCAAAAATTAATTTTTCTGAGCTCTATATCTTTAAAACTACCTAAAACACTAAAAAAACCTATTAGAACATCATTTATGGTACAGTAAATTTGCTAAAATGCATACCGTAATAGAGCTGTTAATGATTAATAGTTCTCGAGATACACTTTTTCAAAAATAAACATCTCATAACAAAAAATTAATAGTTATTGAATTTATATTGGGATATCTATATCTCAGGAACCACTAGACGTACAGATATCAGCACTCAAATTAAAGCTAGTTGAATGTACTATAAAGTAGTTTATGACTTTGTTTAAATAAACAATTTAAATTTTATCCATTATAGTCTCAAAATATTTTCTTTTCTTTACATGTCTGACGTTTCGGCCAATTTGGCCATCCTCAGGGACAATCTTAATACTAATGTTGAACAACAAAAATTTATTGTGATAAATTTTAACAAATAAGTGACTGTGATGAAAAATTTTAATTTTGATTTTAATGTGAAAATTGACTGATTAGAGATATTTTTGAATTGACCTGGGCGGAATAGCCTACATGAAGTTGGGTTTTTAAATTATTTAGTTCAAAAATTGTATTAAGATTCTTCCTGGGGATGGCCGAATTGGCCGAAACGTCGTACATGTGAAAAAAATAAAATGTTTTGAGACTATAACGGATAAAATTGAAATTCTTTATTTAAATAACATTAAACCAGTCTCAAGAAAGTATTTAAGATTATAAATAAAAGTAGTTTATAACGTTTATCCACATAGGGTTAGTAGTTTTTTGATATTTCTAAAATTAATTCACAAAAAAATTTTGATTTGATTTGAAAAAGGTTTTGCTTATAAACTTCTACTTCTGTGGACCTGTTAGACGTACAGCTGTCCATTAGGGCTCATATTATAGAGAACATATTTTTTTATGTTGTTTTAATGAGAGGCAGCTCGGAATGAAAAATGAGCGTAAAATTATGGTTTTTCTTGAGTAAAATAAACTTTTGGATGCGTGCATCTTAAATACTGCAATATTTACTTTATAATGTCATTTGCTGAATATCTTGTATAAGGTAAAAATGGAACCATTTTCTAAAAGGAAATAACCCCCAATTGTTTTTTTTTTACTTAAAAGAACTCAAAAATGAATTTTTTTGTATCTGCCTAACGGCTGGATCGCATGCTACGGTCGGCAGTCATCAATTTTTACCCGAATTATAAATAGTTTTCATTAAAGTAATTAAAAATTGAGGTGAAATAACTGTATTTTTTCTCCTCCTGTGCTCTTGGACTGTATAATTTATTCTTTAAAAGTTCCATTAATTTTTATTTGATGCTCTCCGCCTTTCTGATCCTTTAGTTCCAGCCAACTACTGTTTATTTATGCCTAATTTATTCCATAAATAATCATAATATTATAGCCGAATATGTTTCAATGAATTTTCCTATATAGTTTTTCATTAACTACATGCAATATGGAAGTGGGCTTATCAGGAAGTCTCATTCTGGAGGAAGGACGAGTATTCCTTGATTCTTCTAGTCGGTGGTAGATTAGGTTTTAAAATACCATGTTTCGTTTTAATGCTAAATTAACCATAAAAAATTATAGGAGTATATGGAAGTATTGGTTCTTGTGTACACCAGATAGAAACATCGATCTATTTTTTTTTTTAATAAATTTAATTATTATTATTTCATAAATATGAGTATCTAAAATAATTATTACATTACCTCAGGCTATATTGTTATACAATTAATTTTTCATTGATACTTAATAACTTATATCTATGTTTTACATTTCGATAAAAAATAAACTGGAAGAAAAGAAAAATACCAAACAGTTTTGAAATAAAATTGATGATTTTTACTGTGTTGTGTATCTTTCCCGTCTTACTTCTGGATAGCGTTATTTATCTGACTTTTCAAACAGACAATTATAGCGAGTAGTTTGGTTGATATACGACATGTCACTATCTCACGAGAGAAGATAAAAGATAAGCCTCAATACACATAAAAAAGACCATCCTTCCCGGTCGGACCCGCCCCTCTAAGACCCCCAGGGAGCGATGGTCTTATAGCACTTCTCAAATATTTGCTTAAAACGGGAAGAGGATACTTAAGATAGTTAAATCCAGCAATATTAAAAATGTGCATGAAATTGGAAAACGGCGAGAAACCCGCAACTCCCGCGTTCTGTTGTAGCCTTACTTACAATACTTCAACAGTAGTAATGCCCTACTTATTCCTGTCGAGGAGATTCGCTATCTCGAACTACATCTGGACAAATGAATAACTTGGAATCCTCATACTAGACTGAGAAGATAGGAAACTGTTCGTCGACTGTTCAACACTTACTAGACAAGCGGTCTAAACATTCAATTAATTACGGAGGTCTCAATCGAATTCCTCTCGTATCCAATCCACGCAATCCAAACTCCTTAATGCTGCTTACTTTGTCACAGATCGAGTCATCCATTAGGACATGAACGTTCCATATGTTTGTGATTTGGCCAGAACCAGAAACTAATTCTTCCATGATAAGCTCTCTTACCACCCAAACCGTCTTTTTTTTAACCTTACAATGACACTTCATTACCTGATAACCCTCTTTGGCGTATGAGATAAAGATGGCCTCGAGATAATTTACTCTATAAATGTTATGAGAGTTCCATCAAGGAGTAGATTCTTCATAAGTTTGTATCATGCTATTGTATAACTCACATCACATGTACTTAGTATATATATTTTTAATATAGTTGTGAATATCGATAAATAAATTATAAAAAAAAATATTTTCCTAACTATAAATCCGGTTTTAGTTTATTATGGATATAGCCTAATTTTATATTGACAGTGAACTGTATTCTTAAAAATCCTTAAAAACGATTATAAAAAACGTCCACAGCAGGCGATCGATGTATACTATGCCGCATAACAAAGTTTCCGAGGTTGGTCCGAATAGATCATGAAATAGAAAGCTTTCAAAACTGTTAAACACAAATAGGTCCTTAAACACAATACACAATGTTGGAGCGAATTGGCCAGAAGGTCTATGTTTTAAGTTTGATTGTGCAAGGACATGGTCCTTTTTTTGGTCAGTACCGATTTCTAGGTAAGCTTAGAAATTAACATTTTTCTTCAATATTTCCAAAAAAATTAATTATATATTTTGCTCTAATTAATTAATTTATGATCAAGCTATATCACAGCTACCCTCTTTATCTGCTCTTCACTATTACGTGATTCTAAGACGATAATGCTAGGGAATTGATTTAATTGAAAGAAACTGTAATAAAATTTTGACATGATAAGTTATCTATCTATGGTATTGTAAATTCTTCGGAATCGGAAATTAAAATCCCTGATTACTTCGTTAGCTTAATCATGGGTTTGTGTACCCAGCGAAGGGCAGGAGGGAGCAGCTGCCCCCCCTTGAAATAACAAAAAATTTTAATTTATTAATAAATATTTTTTTCCCAAGCAAATATTAATTGCAATAGATAATAAAGCACTGCCAAATTATATATAACTGTCTTAAAATTTTGGTTGCATTCGCCTTTTTCAACCTGATTGATTATGGCATGTCCCCCCCCTGATTAACTATGGCTTGCGCTCCCCAGTTGTGATCCTTGAGCTGAGTCCAGATTCGCAAATTACTTTACAAAAAATACTTACTAGATGACAAATATAATCGTGTGAGTAAGAAATAATAACAATTGTTTTAATATTTAATTATAGGATATCTATTTGAAATCTTTTAGAACAAAAATTAAATTGAATATCTGGTGAGACGCGCTTTCCTTACAGCTTTCATTAACTACCCAGAAAAGCGAAAATTTCGAACAAAAAATGTATTCGGTTACTAAAAAAAAAAAAATCTTATTCGAAAATTATTAAGAATTTTATTGGAAAAACGAATATCAACTTAGTTCCTGCTTTGAATACAACAGTTTAACAAAAGATAATAAAGCCGTGTGCATATTAACCCTTTTAGTGCCAGAGTCGATATCGGCCCGCACCTTATAACGCTTTACTATTCGCATTGCGAGAGAACTCTATCTCAAAATAAATTTATAATGCGTTATAAATGGTCTAATTTCATTACAAGAGAATTTAAAAAAATAATTTTTCAACAACAATGTAAGAAAATAAATGTGACTCGTAGATACTAGAGCTTAATCCATTCGGCGCTTACCATGTACCTTGGAATTATTCTTTATTGTTGTTATGCAATATTATTTATTTTAATTGTATTATTTCAATTTCTTGAGACAAGGTAATTATTTATTAAATAAATCAAAACTTGTATCCTTTTTTGTCTCAACACTTTTTATTTCAACAGTCCAACGTTTCGGGCATTTTAGCCATCCTCAAGGACATCTTCAATTATAAATTCTTCCTCACATTAAATTTAGAGTTTCTTTTTCAGGCTATTCTGCCCAGGTCATTCATTAATTATAAGTTAAAAACCTATTTTTTAAATTTAAAATCATAAATATCCAAATCTTCTTATTTTATAAATAACAACCAGATCACTTACCTTATACACAAACCATTTATCCCTTATACCCTTATGTATAAGGTAAGTGATCTGGTGGATGATTTTAAAATAAGAAGATTTGGATATTTATGATTTTAAATTTAAAAAATAGGTTTTTAACTTATAAGTAATGAATGACCTGGGCAGAATAGCCTGCAAAAGAAATTTTAAATTTAATGTGAGGAACAATTTCTAATTGAAGATGTCCTTGAGGATGGCTAAAATGCCCGAAACGTTGGACTGATAAAATAAAAAGTGTTGAGACAAAAAAGGATACAAGTTTTGATTTATTTAATAAATTATTTATTTTGTTACAAAATATATTGGAAGTATATACTCAGTAATGAACGGTCTATATACAATTTTGATGAAAAGATGTCTTTTCGTATGAGCAAGTTCGTTTTGTAAGAGAGCACTCAATTTTTATTTTCTTTATGACCATTTATACATACCTTTGTTATTTAGATAATTTTCAATGAATACAGTAACATTAGTGCCATTTTTTTATTCCCTATTTCTTCCTTAATCACTGCTTTTTCAATCATGTAAATATTGTTTTTGTTTTGTTTATAGTAAATATTGGTTTATATGAGCCTTTTTCCAAACCCTTGTAAAATCGTGAAATTCGGGTGGTTATCTTCGCATTGCCACCTCTTTTTGTTCCGACAGTAAAGGGTTAATGTTGTGGAAAAGGGTAGGGATATATCGAGCTCTCACGACTGTTACCCATTTCCCAGTCTGTCTCTAGTCTCATGTCTTAGCTGGTCGGATAAAAACCATACTAACCTGATTCAGTATTAATTAACCATTATTTAGTGTGTTTTTCGTCATTCTCTATTATCTTATAGAAGTTAATGCGTTTGTATTAATATTTCTATAAGTCTCCAGGTTTCCAACCATATTATACGTTCTTGTTACTACTTCAATTTCAAACCTAGAAATAATATTTCTCTTTAAGTCAATCATCAGATTCCTTCCTTCGGATTTATATCCTAAATTCTTTCCTATACCGGGACGAAATAATGAACAAAACTTGACAGAAAGTTTGTTTTTTATGTTTTTTTAAACTAATCACCTGTTAATTCATACAAACTGCACAAAGAACATGTTTCAATTCCAAGTCCTGAAAAGTTAGAAGGTAGGATAAAAATTTAATGGCCCATAGTTCTTCTGACTAACTAATGACCACATAACATTCGAATCAACATCAAAGTAATGAAAAAGGAAACATAACCTTGCGATGTATGTTTGATTAAGTTAATTATTTTGTTTTACGTAAATATATTATCTACAACATACGAGTATATTTTATAACTTTTGATGAATATTGTGAGTAGATGGATAACCATAATACACAATTGGGAAGTCACTGCACTGAAAAAAATAATGAACTACTATAATTTAATTAAGTTATGGAAGTGTATCTATCTAATCTCTAATCTAATATAGTTAGCTCGCCGATTTTATTAAATCACAGAGACAAATTTCATTATACCTACAAGCTTGTTTTATTTCAATTTTTCTTCTAAAGACCTTAACATCCCATTCATTGGAGATTTGACCCAAAACAGATATGCGTCTTTTCATTCGAAACTCCTTAACCATCCTAACCCATTAATTCTTAATCTTCCATCCTTAACAATCCCCGATAATCCTCCGAGGCGTCTGAAAAGAAGATGGCCACGGGACCTTCTAATTTAAATTAATGTTTGAAGTACCACCAGTGGGTGGTTCCTTCCCAAGATTTTTAAGTGTATATGAAACATACAACATATTTACCTATTGTATTATTTTGTACAGTTGTAAATTAAATTAAATAAATAATAAAAAAAAAATGTTTTTTTTCTCTTCTAAAAAACTGATAATGAATTTTCACACTGAATTGAATGGATAAATTGGTAAGAAAAAATGATTAACAAGCACCAATATTGAAATACTTAAATAATATGCAGTTGATTTTTGTGAAGTTGAGTCTTTCTTCTTATTATCATTCATTTATCTTTGAGGTTTTGTGGTATTTTCACCATCGTCAGGGGTTCAATACCCATCCTTTATAATTTTGCTTAGATCTAAAATACATATATATTATATTA
>NW_027115892.1:184924-196166 GCF_000696795.3 Halyomorpha halys
TATACAAACAAAAGAATTATAGTAATATTAAAATTATGAAAGATCGAAGAAAAAGAAATTAACATATGTAAGAAAATTTAGTAATTAAAAAAAAAAATACTAATAAAGGTTTAGCGAACTCGAAGGTTCGATGCCGATGGCTCCAAATTCTCCCGTTAACTCATCCTTTTTCGGTCCAAATATTCTACATAATACTTTATTTTCAAAAACCTCAAGGCGCTGCTCTTACCTTAGTGTATGAGATTTCACATCCATAAAGAACAGTGGGGAGGATAATAAGTTTATAAAATCTAATTTTGTAGTTTTGGCAATAAGGCGCGATGCATTTTTTAAAATGATTGAAAAAGAACAAGCATTTCCCGGCTTTAATCTTCTTTTATTTCCTCGTAAATTTTGTTTTTTCTAGTTATCGTAGAACCTTAATACTTGAGCCTATCTATCTTTTGAAATGTATTTCCTCCTATACCCGTATCACCAAAATTGCTCCCGCTAACAATATATTTTGTTTTATCCGTATTTATTTCGAAACCTACTTCCTTCCTAGTTTTCTTCTCCTCTTCCAGTAATACTAAATCATCAGCATACACAAGCACCTGTATTTTACCACCTAAAGTTAAACCCTTTTCGATATACATCACAATTTTAATAACATCTTCTAGTGATAGAGTAAATAAGATAGGTGAAAAAAAATTACAAAAGTGAGAAAGAAAACTTATATTTAATTAATTAACATGCAAACAAAAATACTTTTTGGTGACTGTTATAAATACATCTCGAAAAATTATATATAAATTGTTTTGTTTCTTTTTCAAACAATTTATTGAAATTATTGTTTAATATTTATTTAGTGCTATTTACAACTGTACATTATAATACATTTAATAAATCTGATCTAAGTTAAATTGGAGTGTTACAGGCGTGTAGAGAAACTACCTATTGGTAGCACTCTAATGACATTTTACATTAGCTGGTCTCGTAGCCATCTTCTTTTCAGGCGCCTCGGAGGATTGTCCGGAATGGAAGAGGATGCAAGATTAGAAACTAGGGGGTTTGAGTGGTTAGAGAGTTTAAATAATATTTAATTTAATTTTTTCTTTTTATTGTCATGAATTGTTCACCTTGTTTTATGGACTTTTTTTCCATGTCGTAAATAAAATAAAATAAATTCATTTATATATAATCTTTCCACTTCTTGAGACTGGTATTTATTGTTTAAATAAATTAATTATCATCCAGGTTAAGTGTCAACACTTAAGGAGGCCATCCTCAAGAACAATCTAATTAATGTAAATTTATATTTAAGGTTTGTTAAATTATTAATAATAGTGTTGTAATTAAAATTGTTAAAAATTAATGTATAAAGCTGTTAATTGTTAGATTTTCCTTGAGGATATTCGAATTGCCCGAAACGTTAGTCTGAAGAATTAATAAAGAGCGTTGAGAGTTATCCTGGATATCAATTAGAATAAATTCAATTAATAGCTTTTTTTTGTTGATGTTTCGAATTGATTAACAATTTACAAATCTATTTCTTATGTAATTAAAACACAAATGATCCAGTAATAATTTTATTGAAAAAAATTAAAGTTTGAATTTTTCTTTTAATTACATGGCTAATTTATGATTTAAATTATATTTTGTTTTGAACCTTTGATGCTTGTTTACTTTTATAGTATTATACCTTATGTTACCAAATGAACATTTCATTTGAAAAAAAATAATAAGGAATAATTACAAATACAGAAACACTTACTCGAGGTATGATATTTGGATAGAATAACGCGCTAGTGATTTTCGGTTGGCGAGGGTGGTAGGACTGCCTCCCTTCTCGTTGACTTCAGTCTGTGACGCCGCCTGGTTGTGAATGTGTCGGTTAGGTTGTTCCCTCTCGGCTCTTTTCGTCCTTATATCATAGTGCTTTACTTAAATTATATCTAATTTATTGTGAATCAGTTTGATCATCTCAATCAAGATTCAATCCATCTATTTGTTCAACATATTATTTGGATATACTGAATGGTGTAGAAGGTTTGTACACTGTTGCTTCATAATATTATTAGTATCAAACTAATTTTAGATTATCTTTGTGTTGGTGTCATTCCATTAATTTCTCACTGCGAAAACTAATGAACCTCATTTATAAATTTTATATTTATAATTATCAAATGATCTAAGAATGTTGCATATTATTTTTCTATATTTTTGTTATATAGTTTAATTTTAATGGTAATTCAAAATTATATAATTTAATTACAAATATACAGTAAATTTCATTACATATTTTATTTCTTCATATAAATAAAATAAATAAGATTTTTAACATTATTTATTTGTCTGTTACGTAAGTAGATAGGCATCGATAAAGACAAAAAATATATATACATATCATTTCAATAATAATAGTAAAAAATTGGGCTTAAATTTACTTAAAGCTTTATAAAATAAGATAAAATATATAAAAAAATTTTATCCATCGATTTTTATATGATTTCTAATCTAGAAGTTATGAAATAACCAATTATAAAGGCATATGTTCACAAACAACTCATTGATAGGAGATAATTACTAAGGATTATTCTAAACTTCGGATTTTATCTTGGCGATTTACGTTATTAGAAACCATTTTGTTTTCTGATGTTGGGAACAGGTTCTCTAATAATTATATCTTGTTCTTCCAAAAGGTAATAATGATGGAGAATGTTAACCAAGTTGTTTTTATATCGAGTTGGCCTTATTTCTCCTTTCACTGATCTCTAAGAGCTCTCTCTTAACTTGCCCGGCCGCCTTTCAATAAAATTTTTGTGACATTTTCTCAATGGTATAATATTTTTAGAAACCCTTTTGAAAAACGTTACCGGAAGTTAAACGGATTAAACTGGAACGTAGGATGTTTTATAGTTTACTCGGTTCGTATATTGGTCCTTGGTTAATTTTACTTATAAGAGTCATCTAATATTAATTTAGTTTGATGTCTATCTAATGAATTACTTTCAGGAAAAAAAAAATAGGAAACAAATAAAATATAGTTTTTCTACATATTTAATAATCAAATCACGTAGACATGAATTACGATGTGGAATGATTAGGTAATATTAAAAATAAACTGTAAATAGAATACCTATTTATTAAGAAACAGAATAAATAACGTATCTATTTGCATAGAATTGAATATAGAAATAATAGCAGAATCATTTATATTCTATTTTATTCTGAGAGTAGAATATTAAACAAAAATAGTAGTTTTCTAAGATTTATTAGAGTAATACTAAAATCAGTCATATTTATTATTAATTAATTCTTTTATCATTGTTGAATATGATTAGGATACCAATACCCCATAAATTATTTCCAGAGACAGGATTTTATGTAATTGCATATTTATTTTATATATATTTTTTAAGCTGGTGTCCAAAAATCTGTCCAAATGAGTTCATTTAGGTGCAATTAAAATTATTTTTATTTTGAACATTTGCAAATATTGAGGTAATTCACAGATACTGATACTTCTCAGTATTTTCTCTAATTATTTTGATGAATACAATTTCTATTTAATAAAAAAACAAAAACTTCAATGTAGCGGTTTCAAAGGAAAACAAACACCCTTCAAACTAATTAAATATTTTATTTAAATAAGATGTTAAAAAATGATTTCATTTAAAGTGAAATGATAATTAAAATGAATATTTTAAAAATTATTTTTGTCGATATTCATACACGTTTCAGGCAACTTAATAAAAGTAAATAAATTGATATATATATTGCGATTTAACTTTTTTTTTTTATATTAAATCGTTTGGGAACAAAAAATTAATAGAAAACATATCTATATATTGTATATAATTATTATATCTCTCAACAGTGTTAAAAGAACATTTTTCATTCACAATTTGACCATTATCTTTAGATAAAGTTGAATTTTTTTCACCAACTAAAAAAGTTGTATTTAATTCCAATTTGGTTAGTATAATTACTTCATATCGGTGGTACCTTACTTAAGACTTTTAAGACAAATTTTGAGTTTTTTTAATAATAAATGGTTCTTTGTTATGACTCATTCTTTTTTATTAATTATTAAAGAATAATTCATAATAATAATAATAAAATTTATTTGGTGAACTATTTGGGTTCATTGATACTAAAAATCTAGCATTAATGCGTTATCAATTAGTGATTGGCCTAGCCGAGGTCTATTTGTATTTATTTACTAAAGAAATGCTATGATTTTGATGCAACTTTAAGCTGTTTTTATTGTTGTATTTAATATATTGGTTTTAAATAATCTTTTTAGTTTAAAATACTGATAGTAAATATATATAAATTGCATTAGGCTACCTGATTTGTATCCTGGTTTATAATATAGTAATATAGGAAGTAGAAATGTTTACATTATCTCTTTATGGAACATCCAAAACAGAATTGCATGAACTAATTCAATTTTGTAGTAATCTAATTATTGGTAACAGTCGCGTTTGTTACAGACCTAAATAACCATATTATTCATTAAAAGGATATATTTTTATCGATTGAAAAATTAAAATTATTTTGGGACAAAAACATTTTGCTACATGCGTTTTTAATCTACTACCTTGAACCTGGTCAGATAAGATATTTAGAAGGCTGTGTGTGGCGCCTCTGATGATGCTTTATCATTCATTCAAACAGCAAACTGTACAATAATGGATTTTCTCTTTCTTTATTGATTTATAAAAAACAATTACATACTCACCTACATTCACAATATTTATATTTATTAACACTCATGCTTACTCGTCAATAGAGTAATCTGTTGGTTCCTATTTATAGTGTAAATTAGGTGAATTTTGTAAAACTGGGTTCCTTAAATTTTCTGATTTAAGGCAGTAATACCAAGTATGACATATATATTTCATTAAAGTTAATCAAACCCTTTTGTATATAAAGTTTTATCCAGTTAATTTTAGTTTTAAGTTGTAGTTTTCATATGAGCCATATTTAAACGGAGGTCCTGAGTACTTTCCATTAGATTCTGGGATTTATTTACAGAACAACTTCGAATAAAAAATTATCAACGTAAAAACAACAGAAATGGACAACATACCAGTTAAAATCAATAATTTATATAATATTTAAAAAGTTAATTAACTCGTAATTAAATTTTCAAAAACGTTTACAAGAAGTCGACCACAGAAGTTAAAGGGTCCTATAAATGCTTTTAGGGTTTCATATGTTTTTACATGTTCACTTTGAAATGGTTCTGCGAGAGTCTTTGGAACTTTAACATTTTGCATTAATTATTCAAAGAAAATTGCGCTATTCGCTGCCTTTCTAAAAATATTTATTAATCAAGTATGAATAGATTCATTATTAAAGTTTTTTACTTGTGTTTTCTTATCATTGTCTGATTATTGAGCTGAAGACTCATGAAGTTAAGAAATATCCCTCATTTTTTTTTTTAAATGGATTATTTTACATTTTGTTCATCTGAAAGTCATCAACTAGTATGTTAATGTTCTACAAAAGAGAAGAATCCATGTCTAATCCCGTTCATTGGTCAACAAATAAATGATCAAAACAATAAGAAAGATTGTGCGCAAGTCTTTTGAAAAGTAATTCTCAACCACATACATATGGTTTTTCGTAAAATATATTTTGTTTGGACTTATGTATTTTAATAACCAATATAGTCCAAGTTTACAATTTTTTTTTTGTAGTGTTATAATTAATTATAACTTACAGCATTAAAAAATTATGTCAATGTTATAAAAAATATAATTAATTAATCGCTGTTAATTAGTTCTTAGATAAGAGAGGACAAATTAAAATAAAATTTGTTTTCTGCATGAAACATTTATTATAATTATTTACATGATTAAATTAAATCTGACATCATATTGTTTATCATCAAAGTAAAAATACAATTTAAAAAAAATGATAAACGAAATATAAAACTTCTGGTCTTGTCTAGGAACCAACAGGAAAGATAAAACGCACCACTGATATTACATTTATGGTTTAAAACTACTCTTTTACAATAATAATTATTTTACATTTATTAAATATTTATGTTGTAATAAAAGTTTCAACCAAATCGAGGCAATAAAATATATTTCTTTTCCTAAGTATTGGCATATAAGTCTGGTTTAGGTAAAGAAGTTATTTTTGTTTATTTATATATTCATATACATAACATTAAATAATTCTACCTACTATAGATTGTTATTAACTACAAATAAAAAAAAAAATTAACCTAAAATATCAGTTTCAAAAGAAAATCTATACTCTTATTTTTCTTTATATGTCCAAAACGCAAGCATTCAACTTTAGGCTTTTTGAATTATCTCCTATATTTATTCATAATCATTTAAATAATAAGAAAATTTTATTTAAAAAATTAATAATATAAAGTTATATTTGCTGTTTAAAAAAAAAAAAAAATTGTTTTTATCAAAATATTAAATTATGTATCGTATATCTCTTTCTCTTGACTGTTTATGGTATATATTTTTGAGAATCCGTCGATAGCAAAACGCCACATGCTGAGAACTCTTAAGAGTTGAAAAACGGTGAAGTATAGGATTAAAGAAAACCATGGATTATTTTAGGTATTTTAAACAAAGTGATAAAGAGTGCTTTAAAAAAAGTCATTAATTTAATCAATGTGATAGAAAAGTATTAATTCGAAATTTTCAAACTTATCCTCTTATATATTTGTAAAAATATTTTTTATAAGATTAACTTAACCTCTGAAGTGAAATACAAACGTATTAAAGAAAATGAATTGATTAAAGTTTTCAAAATGAACAAGAAAAAAACTTTAAGTATAGAAAATGAAAAATAGTTAAATCTTAGAAGTGTAGAATTATAAAATTTTGTTTCTTGGCCCTTAGCGTTGTATAAATTACGGACCGAACAAGTTACCTATAATTTATTTATTTTTTCTCTTATTAGTGATATAACTAATAACTATAAACTGTAACAGTAACACTAAGATACACTTAAGATATTTATAAGACAACAATAGAGTATTTAAAAACATTACCTCAATATAGTTGGTTTACTAATGAGTCCTCCTCAAGAAGATCAAAAATATATTTAAGTATACAAAAAAGGTTTTAAGTGCCTATTATTTATTCACTAATTCCGAGAATATTTTGACCAGATGTCCGGAAAAAACAATACAGTGAACATGCGATTGAATAATAATCCTGTCATAAATAAAGTGAGAGGATAATACTTGGTAGTTTAGGAAAGGAACGTTATAAAAAATGGCAATAAAATGTAGTCTAATCTATTTGATTTGTATATATATATATATATAGTAAATATGTGATTAAGGATTGAAGTGATGAGTAAGTTACTAAACTATGAGAGACCATTGAAGAGATGAAAGGCGTGGCTGTAGTAAAGCTACCATTCAGGGACATGCGCTGCCCTCCCATTCAGTTCTCCATCTCCTGTTTGTGTAAATCGATAGGCTACGCTTTGTTTACAAATAGTCCGTCTGTCGTCGTGTTTCGTCAGTGTATTCGGGCCCATTTAGAGTGCTATTCTGTCCTATTTTTTTTTTTAAATCTCTTTAGATATTATAAAAAAATAATTTTATTAAATAGCTAGCTGACCCGGCAATGCTTCGCTATCGCTATATTTGTGGATGTATATAGATTTAATGAATACTATTGGTACAGTCTTACCAATTTGATGTCTATTAGCGGTGCCGGTTCAAATCCGGCCTGGGGTGTCGACTTTTTTCATTGCGTGGCGGTCCCACAAAATGAAGAACTTTGACCCCCAACCATGGTTAGGCAGTATAGGACTCCAATGGGAGTCTTGGCCGAAAAAAACCCCCAAAAAACTCATAATACTATTGGTAGTTTGGTATAAATTATTGCGCTTTGTTAGAATTAATCATATAAAAATATTTTATTATATGGTTTGGTAACATAAATTGAAACAATACGTTCCATAAAGAGAAAATTTTACTCAAAAATGTACTTAGTTGATTTTTTCTTTTAAGCAATTTGATTATCTATGATATTTTCATGTATATACTCACTTTCTATATTAGTACTATATTGGAAAAAATTCGGAAAGACTAAAGCATGAAATTGTGATAAAACATTTTTATGGAGTGAAACAAAGTTAATATTTGTTTTTAGCACCTCAAGAAACACTTAAATACTGATTTTCGAAAAATCGGAAAATAAAAGTTTTAACTCCAACATTTTTGCCCTAAATCAGCATTTTAAAAATCTAAAAAATGAAAATAACTTAAACACTACTTGGACCAATCTACATTGGTTTGGAGCAAATAAACTGCACCAAAGGGCACAGACTGGGTCTAATCAAACAAATTAGAACTGAAGATATAAAATAAAACCTATGAATTTTTTCCTCCTATTTGGAACCTACATTGCGTCCTTAAAACAGTTAAATCTAGGTTTAGTTGTAGGCTTATTACAACATTTACTAGACAAATGGTCTAAACTACCAATCCATTACAAAAGACTGATCTACATGACTATTATAAGGCCTATCTGGACATACGTTGAGCTTTCGAGCTCCACTAAACCATCAAATTCCTCCCGAATTCAATCCTCACAGTCCAGAATCCTTAATGCTTCTTATTTAGTCACGAATCAAGTCATCCATCAGGACCTCAATGTCTTATATGTTGCTGATTTTTTGATATCTGGTTATGCCAGGACCCGATACCATTCCTTCCATGATAAACTTCCCAACCTCCCAAATCCACTTGTTTCTAACCTGGCTTCTCCTTCATTACCTAACAATCCCCCTAGGGGTCTGAGAAGAAGATGGCCTGGAGATTTTCTCTAGAAATGTTATTGGAGTTCTATCAATGGGTAGATTCCCCACATGTTTGTATCATGTCACTATGTCACCTACAGAAAATTTACTTGTACATATTTTTATACAGTTGTAAATAAATTATATATATAAAAAAAAAAGTTGTTGGCTGAAAGAGCATAAATAGTCATCGGAAGAAAAAAAAATTCCAAATAAACCGAGGTGAAAAATTTCTAATTCTCAATTTCTTTGAAAAATGGTATTTGGTACTTTGATACGACACTAAAAACGAATATGAAATGTTTAAAAAAAAAAAAAATCTGCTCACCTACTCTCCTCACAGTCACAATATGTTTTTATAATTTTTCGCAAATATAATATAGCTCAATAGAATCAGTAATGCTCTTTTCTTATTCCTCGAAAAGAGACGAATCTATTGCTATAAAATAAAAGTGCAAAAAGCTCATGCTTTCTGAGCTACAAACCAAAAACTATGTTAATTTTGTTCATAATTTTTTTTCGACTCAAGAATCCGGGTTTTCATTATATTTAAACCATGGGGAATTGGAACATTTGGAAAAAAAATAGCACGCGAATCGGTCCAATAATTTAAAAGTTTATTGTGGACAAATATTCGACCATTCCCTTTATATATATATATATATATAAAATTGAAATCAAGGAAGTTGGGGACCTTTATTTAAAATTGTCGAAGTATGTTAACGATTTTACCGTCTGCGGTTAGATAATTAAGGATTCGAGTTGTAACTTATAAGAATAGCATGTTTTCCGAGGTCAAAGTATGACGAAGGATCCAAACATGAAGCGAACGGTATTTTATCTAAAAAGCGGGGCTTGTGGGCCGACATCCTGTGCTGAGGCGCATTTTATTTATCCCGTTTAGAATTCATACATTAGGCGACATATTTAATGGGAGAATTGTTTATTAGCGATTAAGTATTGTTTAAATAATAATAAACATTTTTATTCAACTGATTTTGTTTCTTTTAGGTATGATTAATTAAACATTTTCCATACTTTAGAAAGAAAGTTTATTTTTATTTATTTATTTATTATTAACTTTATTTGATCTACTGAATATGAGAAAGGATGTTGTCAGCATGCTTGGGAGCTTCAGAGTGTATCTTCATGAAATCAATTTTAGGTGTTGCATAACACTACTTTCTCTGAACAGTGGCATATTTAAAAATAAAAACATTATTTTATATTTTACGTATTATATTGATTGCACGGTAGACTGGTTACGTTTTGACAAACCTACCAGGGTTGAAATTGTCTATACCACAGTAGGGAAATAAACCTATAAATAATCCCCTGACTACGATAATATCTTTAGAACTTATCCATTTCAAGATAAAAGCTTTTTATCAGATGTGCCCCTATTCAAGGATATATATCAATGGATATGTGATATTTAAGTGATATGTAACATCTAAAATTGATTTCATGAAGATGTTTTCGGAAGCTCCCGAAGCATGCTGACGACATCCCACTTATTAAGTGTGTAACAAGGTTTAATTTTTCTTTCTAAATTATAAAAAATGTTTAATTTAATTATGAAAATATTCTTCTTTCACCCAAATTATGGTTTCTTCTTCTTTTTCGTGTTCTTTCTCATTAAGAATCTGATGATGAAATGAATCATTCGTCACGAATTGTGACAGTCAATTTGGCATTTATTCATTCGTTTTGGTCTTAGCGAGTTTGATTAGTAAGTAAGAGAAAACACCGAGTTTTAAGAGTTTTTGCCTCAGAAAAATCTCAAAATGTTTTAACCTCTCAACTATTAAATTGAATTTGATTAGAAAATCTTAAGAATATTTTTAATCCCAAACTTTAACAGTTTATACCAAATTATATGATTTTTCTATCTTAACTCAATATTTTCAATTTCGAAAGATAATAATTTTTTTTAAATACTGTGGTTGCATTTTATATAAATAACTAAATTTTTTACTGATAACGTTGATAGATTTAACAGAGAAAAATATTAATTTTGTAATAAATTAATTTTATTTGTTAAAAAAACCTTTTCGTTTGAGAAATGCATATAGTATTAAGTTTTAATAGAAAACTCCCGGAATGAAAGAGAACATCAAAACGTAATTTTTTATTTAAAAAATTCTAAAACAGATAATTGTCCACTAGTAATGCTAAACATGTGTATACCCAGACCGCAAACCTACTTGGAATGCACATTCCAGACTTAAACACCTATAATTTAAATCACACAATAGACTTCTGACGCATTCACTTGACTACAATTACCTTTTGGAATTAACTTTTCAAAATAAAAAAAAAATGTTGTACAAGTTATTACTGAAACCTAATTGTACTTAACGGTTTCACTAAACCTCCATACATTCATATGACCAAACAACATTAGGGGTATTCATGATCTTTGGTTTAACATGTTAAAGCGTGTTAAATGGAAAAA
>NW_027115892.1:196636-208501 GCF_000696795.3 Halyomorpha halys
TCAAATAGGGCTGCTCACAATCTTATAGTTATAACATTTAACATGGTAAAACATTTAACATTTAACACAACATCATGAATACCCCTATTGTAGAAATACTTCAACTTACACAATATACAACTATTGATAGTTATATCAAGGAATGTGAATACAACTTCTACTTCTTTCCCGATATCGATCCTCTATTTATTGTCTCCCAGTGGCCGATCTAAAGGAATGGTGCAGTGTGCGAACCCCCCTTGTTATTTGCTTAATTTGGTGCCGTATACGACTACAGGGTTAGTGGAACCGTATTTTGGATTTCGTGGCTCATTTCTCGGTAAAGATTGTTCTCCTTTAGGAACTTAAACAAATTCTTCCAATTTTCTGGCAGTAAGGCTTGACGTTGTCCCCGCTGGCCAAAAGATGTTCTTGATGATTCCAGACGCGAACAGTGTTCCAGGATATGCTCCATCGTCAGGCTACATTATTATGTCGGTGATGGATTTCTTTCAAGAAGGTGCTTGTGTTAAATCAACATAAACCGCTAAAGTAAATTAACAAGACTTAAACCAAAGTTTTAACATCAAATCGATAGAATTTTAAAATAAGTATGCAATCTTAAATTCGAATTAATTATTGGATCCGAAGGTTGAGGAAATTATTCAACTTATTTGAACACGAATAGCACCTATGGGATATCAGTTCTAAAGCAATACTAACTGAACACAAACGTGCAGATACAGCGCATGCACTTTTTGATTTGTGTTCAAAAACCGACACTCAGCGGATCTCCCTCAAACTCCAGTCTATCTGAACCAGCCAATCCAAAACTACCCCAATTCGCTTCCCATACATGAGTTTGCCTTAGTTTGACAAACGTGTAGAGATACCTTTAAAAGTTCAATACCTTATATACAAGTTAGAATCAGTTGGACTAATAATTTTGCGATTCAAGCCAGTCACGTGAGTATAGCTTTTGAATAATAACTGCCAATCTGCCTGACCGTGTAGCAGTCAGTTTATAAAGACTTTGTTTTATTTTTTTCTATTTCCTTCCAAAGGCAGCTTGAACGTATGAAACTTTTTGTGTAACTTAATTTTTGTTTTGTTAAATTATTTAATTTCAACTAATTTTATTTTTCATAAAGGTCGTACTTTGTACACAATCATCATTTAATGTTATTTTGTTTTTTCAAGACTATTTTGAATAACAATGAACATTATCAGGTTTACCACAGGCTCTCTGGACATAGTTATGTTTTTTTTTTTTTTAATAAATAATTCAAATTTTATCCATTATAGTCTCAAAACCTTTTATTTCTCTTATAAGTTCGATGTTTCGCCCAATCCGGCCATGTTCAGGGACATCTTAATACAACTTTGAAACTATATAATTTAAAAAACTCTAACTCCATGCAGGCTATTCTGCCCAGATCAAAAACATCAATTTCTAATTAGTGAAATATTCATTTAAAACAAAATGAAAAACATTTATCATCAGACACTATTCCTTAAAACTTAAAACTCATGCCTTAAAAAAGGTGATAAAAGTTTTAAGGTTTTAAATGTTTTAAGTGAATATTTGACTAATTAGGAATTGATGTTTTTGACCTTTATCATCAGACAACATTTATCATCAGACACTATTCTTTAAAACTTTTATCACCTTTTTTAAGGCATGAGTTTTAAGTTTTAAGGAATAGTGTTTGATGATAAATGTTTTTGATTTTGTTTTAAGTGAATATTTGACTAATTAGAAATTGATGTTTTTGATCTCGACAGAATAGCCTGCATGGAGTTAGAGTTTTTTAAATTATATAGTTTCAAAGTTGTATTAAGATGTCCCTGAAGATGGCCGGATTGGCCGAAACGTCGGACTTATAAGAGAAATAAAAGGTCTCAAGAAAATATTAAGATTATAAATAGTTATGTTTTTTATTTTAATAAATAAAAAAATACATATCTAGTATTTATTTTTTACATTTTATATTGGAATTTTTTAAAATACATATTATTTAAACTAGATAAATATTGATAAGAATAAATTAACACAACTAGTTAGCGAATTATTGACATTTATATTGAGAAGAGTGTGGTTATCGAATATATTAACTAAGTTGTGTGAACAAGATGGCTGCTGGAGTTATTCGGCCTCATGGAGGGAACCACGTGGCATGTTGGGAATACCGACCGGATTCCCTGACTCGTCATAGAAAGGGGAAAAGAGAAACTGGGATTGGGTTTTATTGGCTGTGAACTTCTAGGATTCACTGGAGGCGGTTAACGTTAAACTCCTAATAACGTATATAAGGGGGCATTTGAAGCCAAATATGGAAACTGTAATTTATTTGTTAAATGTGCTAACAATCATTGTTTAAAAAAATATTTTTTAAATTTATTTTTGTATATTTGATATTGGAGATTTGAAGAAAATCGTGTTGTATATTTCGGCTTACGCCAGCCAGATTAAATTAATCCTTATGTGCATAGGTTAATAAGATGTATATCAAATTAAAATATAATGACGAACAAATATTTATAAAATCAATTTTAATTTATTTATTTTTTAAACATTTACACAAACCTTGAAGTAGAAATTTTCTTATGGATTTGGTTTCGATTATGTTGGGATTTGATGTTAGATATGGGTACCGCATCATGCGCATAAACAGTTACAACTAAATTTTTACCTATAATGTATTTGAAAAATATACATTGTATGTTACTAACAACATCGTTAAACACTATCTTGTGGACACCAGATGTTGAAAGTGCTGTACAATCCATTTCTCATACAGTACTACAAGCGCCTTAGGATTCTTCTTGCAGTTCTAAAAAAACAGTTAAGCAAGAGTTACTACACAAGGAATAGCGCCACTCCAGAGTCAATTAAGTACCTACGAAATGCAAAGCTGGCAAAGAACCCGTTATCCCTTCGATAAGTTTGTTTTTAGTCAACTTACATAGCTGCTTCAAAACGAAATAAGGCTATTCAAAAATAATAGTTTTTATAACCTTCTGACTAGTATAGATAATAATGATATGCCAATATGTTTGATGACAAAGATTCGGCCATCTACTGATATAACATCCAATCCGGTACCCTGATAGCTCTTGGGCCAAGCCAGATGCTCAGATAGTGAATTTGTTCGCACTTCACTTAGAAAGTATAGTTTAAATAAAATAAATTTTATTCAATTTAAGTCTCAAAATCCTTCGTAAAATCCTTAATGCTCCTTACTTTGTCACAAATCAAGTCATCCATCAGCAACTCAATGTCCCCAATGTTGCCGATTTGGACAGAACCAGATATCAATCCTTCCATGATAAACTTCCCACCCATCCAAATCCACTTGTTTCTAACCTGGCTTTTCCTTCACTACCTAATAATCCTTCTAGGCGTCTGAAAAGAAGATGGCCTCGAGATCTTCTCCTTTAGAAGTGTTTTTGGAGTTCTATTAATGGGTTGATTCTGTCACCTACAGCATATTTACATGTTGTATATATTTGTATACTGTTGTAAATAAATTATTAAAAAAAAGTCTCAAAACGATCTTTATCTCTTTATAAGTCCAACGTCTCGGCCATCCTTAAGGACAATCTTAAATATAAATATTACAACTATGTCAGTTTTAAAAACTTTTTGCTGATTATTCTAACCAGGTCAACAATTTCAGTCAAAATTACCCTGTGTCAATTCTACACGTTAACATTAAAACTTTGAATCACAATCAATTTACACTATCATACTAGGGAAATTTTGACTGAAATTATTGATTATTATTGGTCAATAATTTCAGTCAAAATTACCCTGTGTCAATTCTACACGTTAACATTAAAACTTTGAATCACAATCAATTTACACTATCATACTAGGGAAATTTTGACTGAAATTATTGATTATTATTGGTCAATAATTTCAGTCAAAATTACCCTGTGTCAATTCTACACGTTAACATTAAAACTTTGAATCACAATCAATTTACACTATCATACTAGGGAAATTTTGACTGAAATTATTGAGCTGGACAGAATAGCCTGCCAAAAGTTTTTAAAATTGATGTGGTTGTAATATTTATATTTAAGATTGTCCTTGAGGATAGCCAAATTGGCCGTATGTTGGACTTAAAAAAAAAAATTGTTTTGAGACTTACATTAGATAAAATTTATTTTATTAAAACAATAATAACCAGTCTCAAAAAAGGGAAAATATTATATATTAGATTATATATCTACGCCACACTGTGATTTGCAGGATTCGCTCTGTGAAAGAATAGTAGAACATCAACAAGAAGATCCTATACAAATGTCTTCCACACCGAAACGTTTTCATCCCAACGATGTTTAAAGTATTATAAATAGTGTACCAAATTGTAAATCTTGAAAGTTTTGATTTCATTACTAATGAAGTTTTGAAAAATTTACCCAAAAAAGCCAACATATTTAAAAAAATAAAATAAAATTCTATTCTTAAAACAACACAAAATATTCTATTATTACGACACGTAAAACCAATAAACCAACAGACAGTTTAAAATGTTACCGTCCAATCCCGATTCCAATAAAGTTATCGATTAGTGGATTTTATTTTTTCTTCTTTAGAGTCAAAACAGAAAAAAAATAAAAGAAGAAGTTATTGCCCGGTGGTTTAACTAGAACAAAATTTATTAATTTGAAATTAATTTTTGTTCCTAAAATGGAAAAGATGCTCATATACGTTGAAAAAGCGTAAATTCCGCATTCCAACAGTTGTAGTTAAGTTGGATTTGAATAATATTGTGAGGAGTTATGAATTTATTTTGTGAATGTGTGACTTAAAATTAAAGAAATTTTGATTTTATTTATTTGGAAATTAGTATTAAATGGTTTCCAGAGACCCTATAAACGAATCTGACTTGATTTTTCATGAACAAAATTATTTTGGTCTACTTAACTGAAAGCAACTTTTGAGTTTTTTAATATTTTGTACAAAACCCTTTTATTATAATAAGCAATCTTTTGTCCTTATGCTACAAAAAAAACAAAAAAAAAAAAAAAACAGTGAACAAACCGCTTGGCATGTAATAACCATTAAAATGGTTAGAGTGGCATAGTATAAAAAATGTCTAAAATTATATGAAATATTTTTTCACGGCTTCTAGGACGCATTAGGAAGAACCACCGGACACATGTCGAATATTGTTCGAGCTATTACCACCAACAAAAGATTCATTGAAGGTAATCCCACTGATATCTTAGCCGCTTATAATTAACAAAGACAAATTTTACATAAAAAGAAATTGAAAAACTTATGCTCAGTGAATAAGACATTATACTCCTATATATGACAGTTGGTTATTTGTTCTGTTTTATAGACCATGAGTTGAACTTGAAGTTTGAAGACCAGTCACTCCTGAGGCACATCCTTAATCTATAAAGAGGGTAATCTTAACTGGGGGAAAATATGGAGGTTTAGGATGATCTTAACCAACTAACCTCCTTACATTACCGTTGCTTTGAAAGAGTACTCCTTTACAAGATTCTAAACCTAAGATCCTTCATGGTTTCTGGTAGAAAGGGTTTTCGTTTTTAATGGATTTATATATATATATATATTGTGTTATAGCTATTTATATATTTGTGCAGAATGTATAATATATCAATGATTATATTATATAATAACTGAGATACTAAGTAATTAACTTCACATTGATTATATTTAAGTGAATCTTTCGGTTTTTTCTAGGTTAATTGTTGTTGTTTTCTTTAAAATAAAGAAAGTATTAAATAATTGACTGTTGTTAGATAGCGCTAAGAATTCAAAATTCAGTCAGGAGAGAAGTTAATAAAGTTTTGATATGTTACATTATTGCTAGATATATCTACCTATCTTCATCTGAGTGAAGGAACAACATGAGAGGGAGGTTTGGTTCGAAACTAACTTAAACTTGGTTTAAAAACTTGGAGACGATACTCGATGTGTTGAGAGAAATTCCTATTTACCCTTCATTCAAAACTTTACCACACAGTTCCAATTTCTCAATAAAGCGGACGGTATCTTAGCTGGATATAATAAAGCTGGAGATAGTGCTGGTCATTTCCTTTATAGCTTTCCGTCTATTTTATTTTGCCGAAGCCCTTGGAAAAATTCTCAATATTTCCTAACATTATTATATTGTTATGATCTATGTGGCGTTCTATTTAATTTTGAATATTTTTTCATAACAATGTACTAGTTTTGGTGATTATAAATTAGAATATTTTTAAAACTCTTGTCTCTTTTAACATTGTAGCTATTGTTTATATTACACCGAACACTAGAAAATTGAAATATTAGCACCTATTTATCATAGTAATTTTATGAGAAACTTTCCCTCTTTTAAACTTTCTCCTTCTGACCCGGTTTTTAAGAGCGATAAACTGTTGAATAAGATTAAATAAATTAGAGTGTTTGAATTCTGTTTGATCCTCTTATTTTTAAGTTAGGTGTTATAAAATATCTTTTGACTGGAATTATTTCTTGATTTCTGAAACATAGAAAGTGAGAGGAAATTTCAGAGTATGAGAAAAATAGTTTTGAGAGATATAAAACACTTGTTTCATGAATACTAATCTTTCCTTCCTTGGGTTTTGAGAAAACAAAATAATTTTAAATTCTACACTGAGAAAATTGTTATATTTATTTATAATTTGTTATTTTTGATTACTCGTTCTCGAAAACGAAAATGGGATAAATCACATACTGTCTTTTAAGCTAAGACGGAAACAATTTTGTGAACCATCTGAAAAATAAAAAAGAATAACGATTTTTTTTTTACAGAGGGGGTATATATATGCTCTGGAGACATGTAGAGTGGGTTGGCCTAGTAAGTAGAAAAACCAAAAAAAAATATGGGTTAAAAAATAAATTAAAAAAGAAAAGGAAACATAAAAAAATCATATTTTAGATTTTATTTTCTAGGAAGTTGTTTGTTCTTTTTATATTATGAAGTTGAAGTAAAAAATAAAGTTCCTTTAGAAAATTATCAATATTCTATATTTCTTAGTACAACGTTTCTTGTTCCCTTTTCCAACATTTATTTTTCGAAACTTAATTAAAAACTATAACTAAAAATTCTGATGATTAATGTTGAGTATAAGCAAATGTATAATATTAATAATACTCTAAAGGAAGTTAATTTTATTTATTTCACCACAAGATATGAATATTAAAAGAAAAAAAAAAGAAAAATAGATTAAAAAAGAAAAGGAAACATAAAAAAATCATATTCTAGATTTTATTTTCTAGGAAGTTGTGTGTTCTTTTTATATTATGAAGTTGAAGTAAAAAATAAAGTTCCTTTAGAAAATTATCAATATTCTATATTTCTTAGTACAACGTTTCGTGTTTCCTTTTCCAACATTTATTTGCCGAAACTTAATTGAAAACTATAACTGAAAATTCGTTAATTTTATTTATTTCACCACAAGATCTTAATATAAAAAGAAAAAAACCTTAGTGTACTAAAACTATAAAATAAGGATAACTAACAAAAAATACAGTCTATAAAGAAAAATCTTTAGCCAGTAATTAAGAAACATAGAAAATATAAAAAAACCACAAGAAAAATAAACTGTCCATAAATTACAGAGAATCAACATATTTTATGATTTCTTGACGTAGTTATTCTACGTAACGATGGTTAAGATATGAAATCTCTAAAATATTTTTTAATGGTAATATTTTTAAAAATGGTATTGTTGTTTTTTTCGGACTAAAGAGTTATCCTGACCGATGATATTCTTGTTGTCCTTGAAAACGTAGCTTTTTCCGTTCGTAGTTAATGAATTTTGAATATTTTTAATTGTGAAGAGTAGGAAATTCCTTAAGCTGTTTCTGGTCCTTGGATTTAGTTATTTTTGTATTATTCATTACAATAATACAATTATTGTTGTAATAATGAGCCTGCTATCCCAGTTTGGGTGGGCAAGCGGCTGAGAGGGCTATTGTAGCGCCCGTGCTGAGGCCCTGGTCAAAGTTGTTCCCACGGCGGTCCCTCACCTCACTCTCTCTACAATATTACCTTCTCTATCTTATCAATATGACGTCAGCTACCTCCTGTATTTTCAATATTAACCTCTTGCTTACTCTACTAACGAACCATATAATTATTATTCCGTTTAACTTTATAATTCACACCTGTTGCTAGATATTCCTGTCGGATTCGCTCGCTTAAATAACGTTAAATCAATTGTTAATTAACTATTTCAATCAATATGACAATCATTCATTCCGATTGCTAGTTATAAATCTCTTTCTTATCTTTACTCTGAGCTTTAATTTAAAACAAACTACTCCATTTATATGGTTTTTTTCTTTACCCGTAATCATTTGGTTTATTAATTTTTATTTCTAATTCTTCAGTAGTCAGGTTTATAGTTTTTGTTTACCCTCATATTCTTGAGCCCGTATAGTTTTCTGGTTGGATTACATTCTGGTACGAATTGTAATGCTGGCTCTGATATACAGTTCAATACTAAAGATCACCGATTTATTCATACCACAATGATAAGATCTTCATTACTTTTACTTCTTCAGTACTATAAAAATAAAACTACATAAACCTGGATCGAACTGATGCACAGTGCTTCGAGAATGTCGGTGTATTGGCCTAAATCCTATTGGAAATCGTAATCAACAATATAACCTATTGAATGGAAAATGGCTATTTTACAAATAATACCAATTAAAAATGGAAAACAAGATGTCTTTGAAATTTTTTGTTAGTCCTAATATTTTGCAGGACAAAGGGATTTAATTTTTTTTTTAACAAATAAAATCTAGTTCAACTATTACAATTGAAATCATGTAAATAATTTTATTCTGTTGTGTTTTAAATTTAAAAAAATGTTAATTGTATTAATTTAGCATTGTAATAAATATATTTTCATAATATAATTCAGGCATATGGTCTTAATGTATACTTTGCAAGAACATATTTTAATTTGAATCATAATATGCTAATTCTAGACTAGTGAGACTGAATTTATCTAATATATCACATTTCTATGTTATGTAACCGATCTAGCCCGAACCCGATATTATTCCTTCCATAATAAACTCTCTAACCACCTAAACCCACTTGTTTCTAACCTTGCTTCCTCTTCCATTCCTGGCAATCCTCCGAGGCGCCTGAAAAGAAGATGGCCTCGTGACCTTATATTGTAAACTGTTTTTAGAGTTCTGCTACTGGGTAGTTTCTCTACAACTTGTATCATATCATTATGATCAAATTTACTGGTTGTATTTTTTTATACAGTTGTAAATATCAATAAATAAATAAAATAAAAAAAACAAAACATTTCTATGTTGTTTTCCAACATAAATTCTACTTTAGCTTTAACGCCCTGGTTAATTGAATTTTAAAACTTTTTTTTTTCGATTTTAAATACCATTTCCACACAAATGTATCCGTAAAAAATTTATTGCGGTTTTAGGCGATTTTAATTTTCAGGACGTGTTGAATCTATCGACTGTCCGATATAAATTCATCATAAAATCTGACTTATCAAAATCTGCTTACGAAATTTTCCCATTCTGTTCCTTAGTTAGGTGGGCTGGAGAGGAATTGAAGAAGGCTAAAATATAAATTGTACCTACAATAGATATGCTACATGCCTTTGTTATGACAAAGATAAAATCAATTACAAATTAAAAAAAATATCACAATAGAGCTTATTCATTCCTCTCTCCTCAGTCTGCTATATACTGCAGGGTAGTATCGTTAGTCCTATTTTGTTCAGTTTATACAGCTGACATTCCAACCATTCCAATACTGTCCTGACCATGTATGCCGATGATACATGTATGCTAGCAGAAAGTAATGACCTATATTACCCCAAACTCTCCAATCTCACTTCACAACTCTTGAAGAAATTAATAAATAAATTCAAATTAATCCCATCGAATCACGTTTACCTTTCCTACTAAACCCATACATTCCTGTCCTACAGTATCCTTTAATAATACTCCACCTTTCCCTGGTGGACAGATTCGCTACCCAGTACCTTGACAGATGACTATCTCATACAGGACTGGAAAGACAGGAAACCGCTCGTCGATTCCGACTGTTGTTTCTTCTTCATTACCTGATAATTCTTCTAGGGATCTGAAAAGAAATGTAATTGATGTTCTATCAATGGGTAGATTCTTCACAAGACTTTATCATGCCATTGTAATATATCTCACATCAAATTTACTTGTATATATTTTTTAATACATATGTAAATATCAATCAATAAATAAAAAATCCAAAAATTGTTGAGATAGAGGGAAAGAGAGAGAGAACATGTGTGTACTGCCAATTGAAATATATGCACAGAGTAATAGGAAAATGAAAAAAAGTACAAAATGATATTTAACAATATTCTTAAAAGCTTTTTCAAAGTTAGAGCTTTGAATAAAATTGATTGATCACACTTCAGAGACGAGCAATACAAGCTAACGATTGAATCTTCTTAGTACAAATATACTATTATTTGTAATTATTGTGATTAGCGATGGTAATCCTCTCCGGGAACGAGAAATTAGTTGTTACTGATGAAGCAATTTCCTCAAAAAACTTAATGTCTGAAGTTTTATCATTAGCAGTATTCATGATATTCATGATATTGTATTAAATATAAAATGTTTTACCATGTTAAATGTTATCAGTATAAGATTGTGAGCAGCCCTATTTAGAGTAATGATAAATGCATAAGAGCTCCTAGCGGATTTTCTGGGCAACTTGTTTAGTAACCTTTCCTTCCAAAACTTCATGTTATTATTTACTACTAAGTTTTGATTACAGTAATTTATTACAACATGCCTAAAATAAGAGAAAAGTAGAAGTGTCAAAGTTTGGCTACTGATTCTATTTTTTAAAAAGTTCAAAACAAAAGACAAAATAAAAACACAAACTACAAGCAAGTAACCTAACGCGACAACAAATAAAACGGTGACAAGCTCAGCTGGTCTGTTTCGTGACGTTATTCTCCATTTAACAGACCTAGTAACAGACTCTCAGCCATGTTACATGTTATATCGTTTTAACATGGTAAAAGAAGGAAATATTTCTCCATTTAACACGCTTTAACATGTTGAACTAAATATCATGAATACCCCTATTGTATTAGCTAACAGAAAAAATGTGAACAAGGTTATGATGTTGTAAGAATTAGTTTGATGTAGCCAGTAGCAGATAGCCCATTTAGTAATTATTTTGATTTTTGTCCATTTACGATGGAACGTGTGGCTAAATCTTTATGAAGTATTATATGATTAGATTTGATTATTATCATTTTAATATTTATATTATTTTTAAGCACTAGAAGTTAATAAAACAAACAAGATAAAATTTCAATATAAATTATAATTTTACCAATAATCCCCCGTCCACTGAAGCAAAAATTCTCTCTATATCCACGATCCCAATCTATGTTCCTTTATACACTCTTTGAATACAAGATCTCAACCTATCGATTTGGACGTGCCCTCTTAAACTGCCCCCTTTAGCCAATCTTTCATTATTCCTCCTCCTGCCTCTTTTTACAATTCTTTACCCATTTTCATTCTTTTTCTTCTTTGTTTGTTCTTTGAAATACACATACATTCCATCACCTGCTTATAAATCAAAAAACTGTTTTGGTGTAAAAAATATGTGTTTACATCAATAATTTATTTCGATTTGCAAATATTTAGCCAGAAAAAGGTAAATAAAGTATGAACAATGCAGGAAAATTAAATAGCAATAAAATTTTCATTTCACTTCGTTTTTAGTTTAATTAGTATTATTTTTTATTTAGGCCTATTCGTCTCCAGATAAAAAACAAAGAGCTTGTTTTAACAACTTTGTAAACCATAAGTTTACAACGTTCAAATATATA
>NW_027115892.1:208611-213340 GCF_000696795.3 Halyomorpha halys
CATAAATAAACAAAACCATATTTATTTATTTTATGCCGACGTTTCGACCTGAGTTTCAGGTCTTCATCAGGGCTATAGAACAAAAGAGATAACATATATATATATATTTATGACCCGCCCTTCCTGGTTTTTTTCTGATATACGGGGGAGAGGAGGAGGGTCATCTAGAGATAACCAACCTATTCTACCATGGTGGGGGAAGTGTTCATTTCGTGGAAACATCACAGAAATAAAAGTCGACACCCCAGGCCGGATTCCAACCGGCGCCGCCAGTAATGGCCCACAACGTTCAAATCTAAATCATTATCAAATATTTATATTATTAAATAATTGATTAAAAAATCAGTGTACATGCTAGTGTGTAAGTTGGAAAATTTATTTTCCTAACTTTGAAACTTATGGGTTTAATATTTATGTGTAAGAAAAAAAAGTAGTTTAGGACTATTAGTGGTCAGAGAAAAGAAATTTAAATATATTGATTTTGTTTTGCTTAATATTTATTAACGTCTGGTTACATAATAGTTTGCAACGTCTTGTCTAAAAATTAAGCTATTTTAAAATATGTATTTATATATATATATTTTTAAGCTGTTTTTATTTACAGATTGATACGATGCCTCAAATATTTAACTCCTTTAATTTTATTTATTCAAAATAAACTACATTATAATATATTGTTAAAAATTACCACTCATATCCAACAATAAAATGTTTTATATTATCAATTAAAAAAAAAAAATTTTATAAAATTATATTTACTTGAATCGCCTCATGTTCAGATATGATTATTTTTCCAGAGTAGTTTATTTTTTTTTTGTTTTTAATAAAAAAAAAATTAATAATAATATATATATTCTTAATGATAGTATTATTTTAAGCCAAAACTTTGTGTACCGAGACGTAAAAAACGTTATTGCACTGGACGTTTTCTTTTATGTAAACCATTAAGCCTAAATTTTTTCTTTAATTTTTATACAAAAGACAGTTTTTAAATCAATAAGGAATTAAATTAGTTTCGAGTTATACCTGTAAAATGCTTTTTTTATATTATAAAATGTACTAAACAATACCTATTTCTTATACGAAGTTAAAATCATTTGAATATTAAAACCAGACCTCTAAATTGTTTTGAATGGTCTAGTCCACATCTCCCCTAAATCTTCTGTTACCTCAGAAATAGCAACAGGTAAATACTATTTCTTAGATAGACCATATATGCGTGTTTTGAATTTAAATATAATTTTTTTTCTTACTTAAATAAAAGTATTTAAACCAACTAATAAAACGTTCTACTCGGTTTCATATGAAAACTTTTTACTTATAAGTGTGATTGAAATAATTTATCATACGTTAGGGGACTGATGCCTTATCCATTAGTCTCCTAACCTAAGTAAAAGGTTTTCATATGAAACCGAGTAGTACATCTTATTAGTTGATCTAAATACTTTTATTTAAGTAAGAAAAAAGATTATATTTAAATTCAAAACACGCATATATGGACTATCTATGAAATAGTATTTTATTATTATAAGGAAGCATTATCACAATTTACATCTTTTGTACTTAATTATTATTTATTTTCAAAGGAGACATTATATTTTGGGAAGATAAAAAAAACCACATATGTTATTAATAATAATAATAATAATAATAATTATTATTATTTATTTGTTTATTTGTTTAGGGGGCAACACCTGTACAAATGGAGTTAGCTTGTGAGATACATGAAATAGATAATCAATTGTAGTAATTTTACATAAATGATGAGTTACAGATCGTTTATATAAACTAATAACATACAAAATACCCAAGCTGGGTTTTCCACATTCGTTATAATAAAACAGTAAAACAAAAACAGCACTTCATATTTAATAATATCAAAAACTATACCTCCTATTGGGACGCAAAAGGTTTTGCGTTACATATATAAAAAACAGTTTGAGGTCCAATCCTGAGGATACAGACAGAAAAAACTGATTCTGGCTAATATTGGTTACCTTCGGTATGTATCGGATTCAGTTCTCATGATACGCGGGGCAATTTTTCAAAAAATGGTAACAATCCTCCAAGGCCGTTCCATCGCAAGCTGGACAAAGCTTCTGAGGGTCCAAAGTATATTTGTGTGGACCGACATTTAGAGTAATTGCATATTTAACGGAAAGTCGTAGTTGGGAAATTATTCTCAAGTGAGTTATAGGGCAACTGATTTTTAGGTAGCTTTGAGGAGATATATATTACATAAGTGTATTAAAGTTTTATGTACACTTCTGACTAAATTTTGATTTGGTTTTTTTTTTTCTCAGAGATAAAACTCTTAAAATTATATAAAAATTATTAATTAAATCCTTATCATTGCCTGTTATTTTGGGAACTCATTTCAGGGTCATTAAAGCACTTCTTGGTCCACGTAGTTATATTTAGTTGAATTCACCTGGTTCTTATTTGTCCATAAGGTTCCACAACATGTAATTTATATGTATTTCTTAATAATATGTTAATGCTTTCATGGAAACCTTGAAGAGTTTATTAAAATATACTTTATATATACTATGCATACTTACAAGTAGATGTATTCTAGCCATTGTTTTCCGTTTTCCTAGGAAATCAGTTTCTGATTATTTCTGTTTATTTTTTAGCACTTATTTAAATAATTCGCTAAGTTTGTCTCTTGAAAATATTAACCAGGTTACATCTGTATAAATTACGTGTTGCTGCACCTTTATTTCAAAATTAAATGTTCAAACTATTTGTCTAATAAAATTATATGAAAAGTTTAATGCATTTATGTAAAACGTCAAATAAAGTTATATAAAATGTCTAATGCAATTATTAAGGAACAAAGCAATGAAGTTTCATGCCTTACGGTCTTCTTTTTGTGGTCGTTTTGTATTTGTTAGTATTGTTATTTTTTTTTTTATCGATAAATTTATTTATTCATTTAATGTACTTATGGGCTGTTCAAAGCTGTATTTGAATACATAAATAAATACCCAGTGTCTTTTTAATCTTGACTCCAAAGCGACAAGTGGTTTCTGTAGCATCCAGTTTCTATGATTTATCTACTTTTTATATCAAACCATAAGTTTGTCATTATGTATTTATTCATTTATATGGAAATGGATTATATATATAAAAAACAAAACAACAAAAAACAAGATAAATTAGTTCAGAACAACAAAATGTAAGACAAATAAATTTCCCTGATTGGTCCCCCAGTCCGACCTTTCGCCCTGAGGGTTAACTATTACAGATTTATCTTTGATAGAAATTAATCTTGATGTAATTTGTGAATATTTATTATTTATTTTATTATGTATATATTTTTATGATTTTATATCAATACCATATGGCAAATCAAGAAGTACAATTAATAGCCAGAGAAAAATTTTTAATAATAGTCCTAACTATTATCAAGGCTTAAAAGAAAAAGATATAAATTGTAACATTATAGAAGTGACATATATACTGAAATAAAAACGAGGCATAAATAATAAAAAGTTATACTTAAACTCTTAATTGATTTAATAACTGACATGGTAATGAATAATAAATAATAAACTGATAAATTAATGATACTAAGAAAGCAGTAATTCATAAAGAAATGAATGATAGGTAATGAAAGTGATAGCAAATAACTAATAAATAACAGTTCTACTAATTATATTGTAAACATTATAACTGATAAGATGTTTATGATTTACTTTCCTAAAAATTGTACTATACGTGCGTGTTTTTACCCTTAAAACATCTAGTTGAGTAATTGAACTGTTGTCGAAAATAAGTTATGATGTTGGAAGTCGTATTTCTTATGTTTTTATCGTTAAACCTAACTAAACTTTTTTACTGTATTAATCATCTTTGTGTAGAGATATGGCGCATGAGTAATGGTTTTTAAGAAATTATAAAAACACAAAATCGTTTCGTTAGTTCTTATATAACTCCTTCTGCCACAAATTTTAATCAATCATGAATTATTTGAAAGGTTAGCATTCTATTAATTTGTTTTGATCGATTTTAATGATATTTAAAATATGCTTAGAAAAAAAAAAAGAAAGAAAATCTTGTATTAACATTCGAGGAGGAATCCCAAATAAATAACGGTTACTAAGTCGCCTTGAGGAGGTGAAAAAAGGTGAATTTGGAAAAAAAAAAAAATAGCTGAGGAAATTAATATCAGCTTGTCTCAAGTGGAATTTCGATATATTTTTCAAGGTTATTAATAAATATATTTTGTAACCAAGATTAATTACTGTCAAAATATTTTTAAATATGTAAACTAGATATATTGGGCATTTAATCGACTCCACAATCTTTTAAGACAGGCTGTTGAGTCTGTAACTTGACTGGTGTCAGTGTATATTTTTTCATGTATATAATATATGCAAATTACTGATATATATAATATAGAAGTTTCTAGTATATATTTCGCATATCTTTTCATAAAAATATTAATAATATATGTATATAATTTACATTTGTGGTACATTATGGACAAGCAAGAACCAGATAAATCCAACTAATAATAACTACAGTTGTCCTTTAGTGACAATGAAATGAGTTCTAAAAATAACAGGCATTGATAAAAAAAAAAAAAAAAAAAAAAAAAAAAAAACACTGGAGTTACAGAGTTGACAATTTTTTCATGTGAATTGAGTTGGTTAAAAGAAATGCCTTTTGGAAATTTCAACGTTTTTCCTTCCACAGCCGCCATATTTTATGCGGTTTTTAA
>NW_027115892.1:214565-230756 GCF_000696795.3 Halyomorpha halys
GAACATTGAGGTCTCTATGGATGATTTTATTTGTAATAAAGTAGAGAGCATTGAGGATTTTGGATTGTAAGGATTGGATGCGAGAGGAATTCGATGGTTTTGTGGAGGCTCAAAGCTCAACTCCGTAAGTCCAGATAGACCTTATAGTATTATAAACGAGTCTTATGTAATTAGATGGAAGCTTAAATTGTTTGTTCAGTAAATGCTGTAATAGTCAAAATCGAAATCCAGTCTTGTGAGAGGATTCCAAGTTAGTCATTTGCCCATATGTAGCAGATCTTAGCGGATCTTGGAGGTTTTAAATTTTATCTTCCATCTCTTCTGTTATTTTTTAAAAAATAAATCTCCTTTCATTTGTGATTAAAATTGATTGAGGAATTAATTAATGACAAAAAATTTACTTTATTTATCAATCTTATTTCAAGTTGTGAAAAATGTAATGACAGTCATTTGATATATACCGCGACCGTCCTGCCGATCTCATGAATTTGTATCCATGTTAAATTTGCCAGGACTTGTGCTTTCATAAATCATTATTATATCTGCGATAATAATATGATAAAACAATCTACTATTGTAGTCAGTAGTGTGCTACAGTAAATTGGTGTCAGTATTGTTATTCTCGTCATATTAGAACAGTATAACGTTCTTAACTTTGTGTGCAAGTAAATTGATGATCTCACATGATAACCTTTTTTGTTATAATTTTAATTATTAAATTTGAATAAAAGCCTCTTTTTCATACAGGTCAATGGCGTAAAAATGCATAGATGCATGAGAACAATATCGATTCCTTCCATTTCCAAAGGAAACTCCAAACTCCAGGATTTTTTTCGTAGTCTTTGGGATTGGTATTCGATGAAAAATTGTATCATTTAAGGGATTTTATTTATTAAAAACGTTAGTAAATAACTACATAGCGTATTAATAAATATTTCACCTTTTTATCAAAAACTGTATTTAAATATCCCATTTTTAAATAAATAAAGATACCGGCCATATTAATTACGCAGAGTAAAAATTCGGCCTTTGACACGGCGGGATTATGGCCCCGGTAGAGTTGAGAGGACTACTGAACATTAAAGGGGACAGAAATAGCTCTGGTGGAACATCATCACACCCCTTCTGCTAATAATAGTGTCCGCGTAAAAGTATTTAGCCAGTTAATTTGTTCATTAGCCTCTTCCAGTTCAACGAGCCTTCATCCAAAGGGTCAACCTATTTATCTTCATAAATTACCTACAGGCATAGCGGTGCTCTCATTTAGCATCCCTCTTAAATCATTAACTTGTTGTCATTTATTATACTCACGCTGGAAAATATCCCAATAGTAGGGGTATTCATGATCTATGTTAAAGCGTGTTAAATGGAAAAACTCGTGTTAAATCGAAAAAAATTGCCTTCTTTTGCCGTGGTAAAACGAAATAACATTTAACATGGCTGAGAGTCTGTTACTTGGTCAGTTAAATCGAGAATGACGTCACACAATAGACCAGTTGAGATCGCCGCCATATTAGTTGTTGTGACTTTCAATACAGTTGTCAATTAGCTCATCTTCATTCTCTTCTTCACAAGTTTGAAGATCAATAAGACACTCATAAGCTAAACTTTCACACAAATTCCACTTTTCACTCACTCTAGGCATGTTTTAATTAATTACTTAAATCAAAACTGAAGTAAACAATAACATGAGGGTCTGGAAGGAAGGTTATAAACATAAAGGCTTATACAACAAGTTGCTGAGAAAATCCGCTAGGGGCTCTTATGCATTTAACGTTTAACATGACTTCAAATAGGGCTGCTCACAATCCTATAGTTATAACATTTAACATGGTAAAACATATAACATTTAACACAACATCATGAATACCCCTATTGAAGGTAAAAGCTGCTATATGAGGAAAATAACTTGAAAAGATAAGTGGTTTAATAGCCCAGAAATAAAATTTATAATTGTTTTGTGGTTTACTTACAGTTAGACGAATTCATTGTTGTGAGGACATATTTATAAAGATTTGTCGCTATTTGAGGATCTAGTCTGCCGAATAAATATTTTACAAGGAGGCAAAATTGTAAAAATTCTCATAATATTTCCTATGAAGATTAAACGAATTTATAAAAGTTACGAGGAAAATAACGTCAACAATAAACAATAAACAAATGGTTGCAAATACTTCCAGGAGTTGTGTATATTTCAAAATGCTGTATAGAATAAGCCGAAATGTGAATATTTAAATTTTAAAACTGAGATTAGTGTTTATTAATTACATATGATCTTATAGTTAATTTTTTCACTTCATCTGTTTACGATTTATACCAACCTCCTTTCCATATTTACAACTATTTCAAATAGGTGTTTTTCTACAATTTATTGCTCTATTTCTGTATATATACAATTCTATCACACCTGGGCCCTGTTTCATAATAAAGTACAAACTAATACTGTTAGTCTTGTCGATTTAACTTAATGCAATTACACTGAATTGTACAATATTAACTTTTACTTTAGTACTTTTTAACTCGTATAATATCACTAATAGTCCTCCCTATTATGAAAAAAATAAGTATTAGTGTAATTAACACGTTGTTGCTATACTTGTATTTTGTACTATTAGCTTTCATTATGAAACGGGGCCCTGGCTGTATTTATTAGTGATTAGTTTTCTATGCACATATATTTATTTTTCCTTAAATTATTATTATTATCTATTTTAAATATTTTATAAAAAAAAAACAAAAAATATTTATTTATTTTATGTTCGTATTTTCTCTGTATATTTATTCTAATGATATGTTTTTTCTACAATTTTGTTTTTTTATTAACCACCACCCGGACTATATTCCTGCAATCTACTTCATACGGTCAATGATCTTCTTCCAAAATTTAATCTTATATATAAAAAATTTTTGGCTTAGTATAATCTATAATGATTTTTTCATTGGTTGTTCTTTTTGATTGATACTTAATAATAAAAAATGAAAGTCATTAAAAAAATGAACAACTAAATAAAACTTTTTTTTTATGATAATAATTATTTATCCTCGAAAACCACAAAATATTCATTTAAACGTGAAATTATTTATTTAAATAAAGATCTAAATAAAAGAATTAAATTGATTTTTTTTTTAATTATGAAGAAGATGATTAGGGGTGCGGTCAAAAGAGAACAAAAATAGTTAACAACTATTTATTTGACTACGTTTCGCTCCACTTTGTAAAGCTTAATCAGGACTAAAAATGTACAAAAACAACTAAATATTTGTTGACATAGTATGATAATAAGATACAAAAAGGTAAAATTAAGGTAAGGTTAAAATTGTGTAAAAATTATTATTTTATAAAATTATTATTATTATATTATCTTACTATGTCAAAATATTCTTAGTTGTTTTTGTGCCTTTTTAGCCCTGATGCAGCTCAACAAACTGCGTCGAAACATCGGCAAATTAATAGTTCTTCACTATTTTTGTAGCTCCTCTAATCATCTTCCTTATAATTTGAAATTGTGCGGTCAATTATTTATATATTTCTTTCTTTCTTTTTTTCGATTTAAGTACACCCTTAGTAAATATAATTTTTTGTCTTTTTATAGTGAGTACTGTGATTTTATTGTCATTTGATTAATAGCATTAGATTCTTTTTATCATTTAGATATTGATATAAATAAATAATATATCATATCATTGAAACTTCTATAACATTGTGGTTTCAGCGGTCAGTGAAAGATTTAGAAAGGACCTTCCCTGCTGTAATTACGTCCTAACTTACCTTGGCATGAAAATTCATTGAGTGTCCCTGAAGTAGATTTTTTTTTTTTTTTTGTAGCTTGCTGTAATTATTGATATTTCCTTTTTTGGTGTCGAACTTCGGAAAGACTGCTAAAAACAATATGACGTTTCCTTCTGATATTTTTTTTAAAAATATACTATTTTTTAAACATTTAATTAATTATTTTTTTTACCCCATCAGAAGATCCTTGGTCGAATACTGAGATGGGATCCGGATTATCCTCCTTTAATAGTAGTAGAGAGAGAGGCGAAGAAGATGGTTCTAAATATAATGACATTGCGCCGCACTGTCTAGAGCTGGCCAGTGTATCTGGGTCCCCCTACCCGCCTCGAGTCTCGTCGCTTTTATGACTGCTTTTGTTCACTAAGGTTCTATTATTCCAACAATGGTGGTATGTCTTTTAGAAGACTCCATTCGAATTATGGATTGTTTTGAGCAAAAATGATTATAAGCTACGACTTATAGCTCCTATTAGGATAGAAATTTTTGCTTAGTTTTAACATACAACATGAATATCTAATATTCAGGTTAAAAAGAAGAGAAACAAGAATATAATTCTGGAACCAACGTTTATTTAATGGCTTTATAATTAATCGTTGAAACTGTTTGACAGGGTTTACGAGTTAATTAGTTTTGTATTTGTAAAATGAAAAAATATTGTTTTTTTTTTGTTTTGTTTTTTATAATACTCTGTATTCGTTGCACCTAGTGATCGGTATATAAATATTTCCATTAAGGTATTAGAATTTATATAAGCTTAGAATAACACTAATGAAAAAAATTCTGTTGAAATGGCATTATTAAACAATTTAAAAAAGTTCAGGTTTTCAGAAATGTTAAAGGACTTCAATCAATCAAGCTAAAACAATTGGGAATACTTTCTTAAATACTTTATTTAGATTTCAATAAATATTGTATTTATGAAGAGAACGAATAAATATAAAGAAGCTAGTACTGGATCTTCTCGGGATAGGTAGTAGCTTTTGAAAAGAAAAAGAAAGCTAGTTGCATAAAACGTTTTATAAACTTTAACGATAAGGGCAGATTGGTTTAGTCATTTGTGGATTCATTTCTTAGTCGACAGTCACACTGGCCGAATGCTCCAGGTTAATTTAATCGAGATATTGATCAAGATTACGAAAAGCTGAGAACATAAAAAAAAATCGAAAAAGTAAAGCCGGAAAAATCTTTTATTAATTGGCTGGAGATTACTTTATGGCACTTTTAAATTAGATGGTAATTAAAATTACAATTATAATGATTGAAGAAGTTTGTCGGGGGGTGCGGCCAGCAAAGAACAACATAAATAAACAAAACCATATTTATTTATTTTATGCCGACGTTTCGACCTGAATTTCAGGTCTTCATCAGGGCTATAGAACAAAAGAGATAACAACAACATTTAGGGAAACATACAATTGAAAAGGAATAGTATACAAACAAATTTAGAATTATACAAAATATTGAATTAAATCATAAATGATAAAAATTGATAACTGATAATTGAATAATAAAAAAATTTTAATTGATTGATAATCGTGGAATTGGATGGTAGTAGATTGAAAACAGTGACAAATGAAATATAATATCTTGTAGGTAAGAAGATATGTATAATATAAGATATGCAAGTAGTGTCTAGAAAACTGAAAAAATAAATAAATAAATTGAATCTACAAATTGAACACTATGACAGACAATGAAAAATAGCAAGTGGCTTATATCTGAATGCATATAAGATTTTGCATATCTTATATTATACATATCTTCTTACCTACATGATATTATATTTCATCTGTCACTGTTTTCAATCTACTACCATCCAATTCCACGATTATCAATCAATTACAATTTTTTTTATTATTCAATTATCATTTATGATTTAATTCAATATTTTGTATAATTCTAAATTTGTTTGTATACTATTCCTTTTCAATTGTATGTTTCTCTAAATGTTGTTGTTATCTCTTTTGTTCTATAGCCTTGATGAAGACCTGAAATTCAGGTCGAAACGTCGGCATAAAATAAATAAATATGGTTTTGTTTATTTATGTTGGTCTTTGCTGGCCGCACCCCCCGACAAACTTCTCCAATCATAAATCTACGGTCAACTATTTACACCTCATTACAATTATAATGATAGATATATAAATTATATGAAAAATTTGACTGGATGTTTTAATTTCAATGCTCTATTCTTTGTTTGTTTGTCTAACACGGCCTGATTCGTGGAGATGACTTATTGTGTAGTAAAGAGGTCAGCAACCTTTTTGGGAGGGGGTGCCGCATGGCGGCGTAGCGAAATTTTTCGGCCCATTTATTTTTCAAAATAAAACCCGATTTAATATCACAGCAGCTGTTTTAACTAATATAAACATACAAGTATCAGTTTAGCAGAATAGGATAGGTGAAAATTAGGTAATACAAATAGGCTTATAAAGGTATCTAATCAAATAAAATTAACGTGATAATTATTTTTATTATTTTTTATTACACAATATTTCATTATTTATATTATTAATAATTAATAATTTGTTATTTATAATAATAAATACCAATAAAGCATGGATTAAATTTTTTTCACAAATCGCAGTATTTTCACTCACTAAATATTTTATATGTAGGCTGGTAAAATTAAAAGTGATTCGAAATGAATAAATATAACAAGCCTAAAATTTTAAAATAATTTTTAAAAATAAGCGGATGGCAATGATACTTTCTTAGTATTATTCTAGAGTTATCTGGTTTTAAATTTGACCATGAAGGCACAATTGGGGTATTTTTGATCTTTAGTTAACATGATAAATGGAGAAATATTTCCAGCTTAAACCATGCTAAAACAATATAACATACGATGGTTGAGGGTCTGTTACTAGATCTGTTAAATGGATAATGACGTCACGCAACAGACCAGCTGAGCACGTCACCATTTTGTTTGTTATGTTAGGTCACTTGTTTGTAGTTTGTGTTAGTATTGTTTTGGATGTTTTTATAACTAATAAAACAATGCATGGCAATAATAATAGTAATGTAATGGCAGTTGTCTATTAGCTCATCTTGATTCTTTTACTCACAAGTTAGATCAACAAGACTCCCAGTAGAAAAAACTTTTACACAACTTCCACTTTTCACTCAATTTAGACATGTTGTAATAAATTGCTTTAATTGAAACTTAGAAGTAAACAATAACATGAAATTTTGGAAGGAAAGGTAATAAAACAAGTTGCTCAAAAAATCCTCTAGGAGCTCTTATTCATTTAACATGACTTTAAATATGTCTGCTCACAATACTATACTTATAACTTTTAACATGATGAAACATTTTACATTTAACACATCATGAATATCCCTGGTATACGTGAGAAGAAAACCCATGGTTTCCGGATTGATGAATTTTTAAAAATTCGATTCGAGGATTATTTCCATTTAAAAAAGTAAAACCTCAAATTCTGAGAGAGTGGGTTGTTTGATTTTTCTGTGGTTGATTCCAGAAGTTCAATATTGAAAAAACTACTAAGAAAATCCAATGTTGGTGTGATGATTTTGAAAGTTAGGTTACTTTAAGGCAAGCTTGTGGTTTCGGAAATCAATGCGGAAAGAGTGGGCTATTTTAAAGATTTTTCTCAAACGGATACTTGTATATAGAAAATCTCTAAGGTCAACAATAAATCAGATATCCTGATGGTGTTTGCTGTTAGTTCATCAGTCACAGATTTTAACTCCCGTGTCTGTTTACCAATTAAATTCTAAATACACACATTTAGCTTTCAACTAACCACTCTCTAGCAATCAAGTTTGTTTGCAGAGAATTTTTTTTGTCTCACCGGTTCATTTTTTAATTCTCCTCCATAGCGAGAGTTTTTTTTTATTTTATGGTTACCGACTTTATTCGTTTGTACATATTTTACCTAATACTTACTACATTGAACATTAATAATATATAATATAATGTAAGGGATAAAGTATATTACAGAGAAAAACTTAAAACTTATTTATAACAAAAGCTTTTAGACAAATTAAAGAAATAATATTATTTTTTAAATATTTACGTAATGCGAATTTTAATAGTAGTAGATTATTGTGTTCAATTACTACACTTATGATGTTTGGACTTTGCACATACTTAAACAGGATGGTAAATAATTTTTTAAAAATTTTAATTTTATTTTAGAGTTGCTAGATGCCATTTTAGTTTTAAAAAAACATCATACCTTCTTAAATTCTAATTATTATCAATGTTTTATTAAAGCATAACGTGCTAGCTGCTATACAGGTTAGTAATCTGATAATTTAATTTTTTTTCATTATTTAGCATATTATTTTATCATTATAAGCTGTCTTTTATTCGCTTTTTATTGTTCATGGCTGATTTTCCTTAATGTTTTAAATAAATTTTTTTAGTAAAAAATAAATCTTGGATTACAAAAAATACTCGTCTATGAATCATAAAAACGTTTTATTAATAACATTCTAACAGATATAATAAAATAAAATAAAAAATAAACAGTAAATCAATATACGATGATTTATTATTTAAATTAATAATCTTTTATATGAAAAATAAAAAAACTCAGATTCAAAATTTGTCACGTTCATAGTACTTCCCCATACTAAATATTTTTTAAATATATAGATTAGTCAAAGTAAACGTGTTTCGAAATAATTGTACCAAGCCGAAATAATTTGAAAAATCAGTGGATGTAAATGACGAGCTCCGAGAATTATGTTGAGGTGACTAAAAGGTGCTGAATCTGAAAAAAAAAGATTGAATAGTCTCAGAGGAAAGCCGCGGTATGTTTTTAATTCAATTTTTAGATTTTATGTATTCAACATAGGTAAGGACGTATCATCAACGTTTTTTAGAATTTAAGATGGCTAGTTAATTTAATGTGGATTAATTCTAAAGTTTCATAATTACAATAATAATTATATATAATAATAATAAGGTTCTTGTTTATTGGTGTAAAACTTTCGTTAATTACGACATTTATTTATTCTTTTTTTTTTAGTATAATTTTTTGTTTATTCCATGTAGTGGTAGTGATAGTAAATTTTGTAACTTGAAATATTGAAATACTGATTCTACTGTTTTATTTATGTCTGTATGGGCCGCTGATATTTGGATTAGGGTTTAATCCAACATATTGCGGTGTGAGGCATTACGATTTTCAAATTTTGGTCTACGATTAAGTTGGAAGGTTAATTTGCCGTAAGATCAAAAAGTTCCACCTCGTTCTCCTATTATGAGAACTACCTAAGTTACTAAATTACAATAACCGTTATTGGAAAATCAAATTACTGTTATTGCTAATTAATTTATAGTTATTGAAATTAATTGATTTACCTGTCTGTATTTTAGTCTGCCTTCGCAGCCGAGGTAGTAGATATCAGTTATCGAATGTTAATTGCTTTGATAGCTAATTATGAAATCTCAACGTTTTAACGACCACGATCTCGGTTACATTCAATTGTAAGGTCGTGCGATGTCTGGCAGTTTTTAAATCAAACCTTAGTATTCAATTCAGCTTAACTCTGAAGGTTTTTAAATAATTAATGTAACCTCCAGTATTATGAAAACGTTTAAAACTTCTTGGCTAAACTAAAAATGGTTATAAATATATAACTACAAATAAATATTATTTAAATTTATTTGTTTGTATTTACGCCATCTTTAGAATACGTATAATTCAAAATAAAATATATAGATATATATATATACTTAATAGAAGTGATGATAGTAACGATGTGTACAAATATTGAGGAATTTTATTTTTGAACACAGATGTTTCAATTTATTTTTCAAATTAGTTAATTAGATATATTAAAATTTTATATAATATTACCAAAAAATATTTTTTAGTAAAAAATTCATCTTACCAAAATATATTTTATGAAAATCCTGCATATTTAATGACGAAAATGCTAATTATTTAATGTCATAACTCCTGCTATTTCAGGAATGAAACATTAGTTCAAGTTCTAGCATTCCTAAAAGTGATAAACGTAATTTATTGTTTTTTTATAAATAAAGTTACTGTTTCTTTTAGCATACCTGATCCTAATTTTGTTGTTTCTTTCCTTTATTACCGTGTCCGAACTGTATCAAATTGTAATATGCGTCACCAGCATCAAGGTGAACTCAATCCAGTTTTTGATACCATAATGTATTCATTCCTGAACCTTTATCCTTTCTACTGGTTGAAATGTTGATTATATATATTTTTTTACCATTTTCGGTTGTAGGATATCTGTTAATCAATTACCTAACGTTATCTCATTAAATTTCCATGAAAGTTTGGTATAATCATTTTTCTTTTTAATTTAGTTCGCAGTAGTATATCTCACTTTTTTTGGGATCAATTTTCTTTGAATGTTTTCAAGTATATCATTGTTTTACTATTTTAATAAGCCCTGGAAGACAACGTATAACGTTATTGACAAGGAAAAAGTCAAGGACTAAATGAGGTTCCTCTGGAAGCCACCAGCATTATTATTAAGTGAAGGTATCGCCGCAACATCCCCACCACTTCCAGCTCTACCATCGGAGCCTTCTTAAAGTTTTTATTTTTTTATTTAATTTAATTATTTATCTTTATGTAACACAGAACCTGTTGCTTAGAGCTGAATACCTACCGTCGCAATAGGAGGTGTAGTTTTTGTTTTGTTTTTTTCAATATTATTAAATATGAAGTGAATTTTTTGTTGTATTGTTTTATTCTAATGAATGTAGATATCCCAGCTTTGTAATTAGTTTATTTAAACGATCTTTAACTCACTATTTTTGTAAAATTACTATAATTGATTATTTATTTCATGTATCTCACAGGCTAACCTTATTTGTACGGGGGTTGCCTCATAAACCAATAAATAAATTATTTTTATTATTATTACTATGGCGCACGATATGCACCTACGTTCCACATCAAGTTTGATCCCTGTTGAAAAAACCTTCCTATTTTAGTTAGATTTATGATAACATTTTTCTTATTTCCGTTCGATATCGTTTTATGACAATGGAATTAAAATAATGATTTAATTAAAATTTTTTTCACCTGGTTTTTTATTCCTTTTTAAGCTCATAGACCGAAATACAATGAAGAAATGAATTAATAAATTCCTAAGTGTTTTATTTTATTTGAAATGAGAAAGAAAAATAGGAATGAATGAAACATTTGTATTTGTTGTACAGACCGAAATGGATTGTAAAAGGAAACTGTAGGGGTGAAAAAAATTGTTTATTATATCCTATTATTGTATCTCTTTTTTTTATGATTGTACCATGTATGTGTAATTTATATATGTCCGATTACGGATTGATAAGTATGCTGTGTGAGATAGCAACCTGATTTATTTAGGCAGCATAGATAAATAAATAAAGTATTTCTCTCTTATTGCCTATTTTAAATTCTTCATTAGTTAGTGCTAGTCAGAAACATCAATTCTGTTAGTTTGTCAAAGTCAGTCACCGAAGTAAAATCGATAATAATTAAGAAGCAGAAAAAGTACTCTATGGCTTACTCTGGAAATTTTTTTTATTATTTTTTTATTTATTTATTGATATTTACAACTGTATAAAAAATACAACAACCAAATTTGAAGTAAGATCATAATGACATGATCCAGCATGTAGAGAAACTACCCAGTAGTAGAACTCTAAAAACATTTTACAATATAAGGTCAGGAGACCATCTTCTTTTAAGGCGCCTCGGAGAATTATCAGGAATGGAAGAGAAAGCAAGAAACTAGGGGTCTCTGGAAAATTAAAATAAAATATTAAAATATTAGTTATCAATTTATTAATAATCAATAAATAGTTATCGTAGCCTCTAGAGAATTCCAAAACCGACATTTTCAATTACAATTTCATTAGGTCATTTTTACAATTGTTTAGTACACTTCAACTCTTTTGATCATTTTCGAAATTCACACAACATTTATGAGTATTAAAAACTATAAGAATAAATGTAATTAATTAAATTTTTTTTTTCGAAGACCATAATCAATGATGTTTTCTGATTTGATTTCTTTCGGGGTTATTTAGCAGTCTTCATGCTTCAATTTTATATTTTTTATTATTGTAGTTACATGAAACTATATAAATCAAATGGGCTACAAAATTTGGACATTTTAGCATTCTAATAAAATACATAAATTCAAATAAAAAATCTAGAAATTTCCAATTCCAGTGACATATATAGATTAGGAAGTTTTTGAACAAACTAAATTATGAAAAAAAGAAAAAGAAATATGTATAATGTAGTTAATTAAAAAAAAAGAAGCTCAATTTCTGAATGTATAAATTAAAAAAAATCTGATAAAATTCAAGCATTCGATTTTATGAAAATATTGAATATTTTTATAAATCATTGGGTTATGATTTGATTTTAAAAAGTCTTTAATGTAATTCTTAAAGTACAAAAAAAAAAAAAAAAATCCCTAAACAAGAATTATGCTATATTTTATATCGCTTTTGATAGGTTTTCAGGTTGAATCCCCATCTATGTTGTGATTTGAGACGTGGAAATGCCCATATATCTTTTAGATATCTCTTGCGCACATTGCCAACCCAAGACTATCATCTTATGAAGTGATACATAGAGCAGTGGTACTAAATAAGTCTTAATAGCAATTGAGAAGGACCCTACAGTGGGATAGGCTGGTTATGGCTGCAATAATTCAACTGGTCAACCGATTCATATCCTTCTTCTCTTTCTGTTACATATTCTTCTTCACATTTGTCCTGAATTTACTGTGATATATAATAGTGAGTAGTGTATCCATTAATTTCAAAAGTTCCTGGTATTTCAACATATATTTTAAAATGGTCGGCCATAATTCGTTATAACCATTTAAGACGAATTATAGTGCATTTAAGGTTTTATAATTGATATAAATAATGACATATATTTTCTAAATTTAGAATGACTTAAGGTCAAAAACTTAGACAAGAATATATAATATTTTCAACACATTTCTTTATTATATTTTTGGAAGTTTCGGAGGTTCTTTGTCCCCCTCCTCAGTAAATACAATTCACTGTTGGTTTAAAAATAGTACGTCTACAATTTTATAAAATTTGATAGTTTAATTTATTGTAATAAATAGAGAAAAAAATTAATAATTAAAATAGTATTTTAAAATTATGTTGTATTTACTTAATACGTTCATAGTATTTTCAAAATCGAATGTATGCTGGTTTTTGGTTGCATGCTGCACTAGTGCTGTTATTGGAATCCTGCTTGTTTTTTAAATCATTACTGATACATTCCATCACCCAACAATTGTTTTGTTTTACCCATATATTCTCTTCCCATCTCCATTCGCCAGTCCTCATCCATTCTCTCCTTTAAACAACACCTATTCCTTCATTTATTGAATCATCAAACCTCCACATCTTTGTAATCAAATAAATAGGCAGGTATTGATTAACATTATAAACAGTAGTAAAGCCAATATACCAATGTAATTTCTTTCTACTATCTGAAAATTTGTAAACGCTCGCCAGATAAAAATCTCACTATATGAACCATGTATTTGTTCTTAGGGAACATATGTCCCAGAATAAAGTTATTTTTTCATTTCATATATATAGCTGGACAAATTAAACATGGTATTTCATATATCAATCCAGATTGATTTTTTGTATCAATTCTATCCTTCAATTTACTATAATAATTTTTAATTTTATTGTTCGGTCCTTAATTTAAGGAGTATTCATTAACATCATAATCTTTAAAAGTTTTCTGTATATCTTCAGATAGTTCCTTTATATAATTGAATCCATAAACTTTTTTATTATTTCGTTTTCTGTTTTATCTGTTGAACTTTTAAGGTCAATCTCCCAATTTTTGTAAATTAATTTATTATAATTAAATCATAGAAATTATAGAAACGTTTATTAGCATTAGTAAACTGAGTTAATTTTGTTATCTTAACAAAGTCATTTATTCCTTTAGTACTTTACATGTTTCTGATTTATTACTGTCCTATATCAATTTTTTTGTTTTTAAAAATTGATAACTGTGATGAATAGTTAAAAGTTTTACTAATAAATATTAAGGATGATATAATTGAATTAATGATTAGGATTATTAGAAGGAATAGAAGCACTAACTCCCCTCTCAGGTGGTAGAACACATTTTAGCTCAATCGACCTAGGCTGCTCAAATATATGGGACCTCATCCTGCTATAACTCGAGACAAATGCAACCCCCTCTCACTTTTACCTAGTCATAGTATTTCCTATATTAACTGATACAGCATTATGTAAATACGTAACATGCATGAATAATTCATTATTTCCTCTTTTCTGCTTTTGAGCCAATCTACACAAAGGAATTCCCATCAGACTGTCACGGATCACGAATCTTAAGGTGAATAACTATAACTAATTATATGCACAATCATATAATTATAATAATATGATATGATAAAACCACTAATCCGCATCAATGTTGAGGTCAATGGTCCTTTTTTGAATAACTACCTATTCCTAAACACTTATAAAAATTTATAAAACTAAACTACAATTTATACTTTTTTATAAATTGTATATATTTATTTCATTTTTGAGCGTTTCAGGGATACTATGTCCTCCTCAGCAAATACTATTCATTGTTGGTTTCAATAACAGTACATCCATAATTTTATACAATTTGTTAGTTTCATTTATGATATTAATAGAGAAAACAATTAATAATAGCCCTAAGAAACCAGATAATATGTAACAACCACCATATAATCAGTTTTGGCGATGTTGGATAGAGAAAAATAAAATTAAAAAAAAAAACAGGAAAGACACAAAACATAAATTAAATCCTCAAGTTAGAATTAAGTTCATCATGATTAGAGATGAACGAAACTTCTCTTTTCAGTAATCAGTTTCAAACGAACCACTTCCTACATATATTACAGAAGTTGTTTCTTTATTCAGTGAATAAAAAAAAAAAAAGATAAAAAAAAGAAGTGAAAATGTCATTACTAGTTTGTAGTAAAAGAGATCGTTGATAATTCACTCTTGAAAAGCTTGCTCTCTCACTTAGTAAAATTTTAAAAAGAGATGGGTTGACTCATTACTTCACTTTTTTCTAATCCTAAAAAAAGCTCTTAGTTCATGAGTGGCTCGCTCATTTCTAGTCGTGAATAAATTTAACTCAAATGGCACGGAAGTTTATATATAAATGAAAAAAAATCTTTGAATAAACGGTAAAATATAAAGAATATATTTATCGTTATTATTGAAAAAAAAATTGTACAATGATACATGACTTATAATGTAAACAATTCATTCTGCATTCAAGAAATCGAGACATTTACATTTTTTTTTTAGGTTAATAGAAAACAGATATTACCATTTATATTGAAGGAAATGATCCATTTTATTATGGACCTTACTCTTTAGGACCCCCCCCCCTCAGCTTAGAATGGACTCCGAGATTATTAATGTCTCGGTCGTTATCGTGTAGAGCCCAGGTCTGCGGGGCTTTTCGATTACTCTTCATCATTCTGTTTCTCAGAGTAAAATTGAGGACAGAGTCAACCTCAAAATCAACTTTCCGATTATTTTGAGGTTGTACCTTAATATGTTTAATAATTACAAGAACTTTTACTATATTCACGATTGTCATTGGACCTAAAGTAAGGTGTAAGGTAGGAAAAAATATGGCGACAAAATAATTGTATATATCTTCTAGGCAATGGCGGTTCCTGAAGTGACAAATAGTATTCATAGTAATAATTTCAAAAATACAGGGAAAATTATTTTTCGTTAGTAGTAAGCTCCTCTATTTACGACAGATAATTTACGTTGTATATTCGAAACAATGAATACTATTTGTCACTTCAATATAAAATTACTTTATCACCATATTTTTCCTGTCTTTATTTTATTACTCCGGGTATATAATATATGGGTTTGTGTAAAGCAAAGAGTTCTAAACAATATTAGGATATAAATGGTGTGTGCAGTATCGTTTTTAATTTAATTACAACTCATTTTTTAAATTAAAGAGTAATTTTTTCTATTGAATTCTAATTTCTATGATTTAGTGAAAATAATAATAATACTTGGAAATGCTCCTATATCCCAGTCCTCCTTCCAAAGCGACTCAGTCTCTCTTTTCTGGCCCACTTCAGTACTGCTTCGACTATTACAAGAACCGGGGAGAAAAAAAAGGCAGTTATTTCACCCCAATATTTGATTACTTTAATGCAAAACCATGTATAATTACTGGAAGATTATTGATTGACCGTGTGTGAAGATGAAAGGAATATGGTCCGGGTGCGGTCAAGAAAAACTCAAATAGTAGAAATATACTAATTTAATGAGCCAACGTTTTCGCCCCACGTTGCAGGGCTTCTTCAGGGCTATTTTGACGGCAGTTAGTTTAGGTCATTTTAGTTTT
>NW_027115892.1:231281-235106 GCF_000696795.3 Halyomorpha halys
CTCATTAAATTAGTATATTTCTACTATTTGAGTTTTTCTTGACCGCACCCGGACCATATTCCTTTCATGTATAATTACTATCTGAAATTTATGAGTCTGCCAAGTATAGGTAGGAGGAATAAAAAATAGTGACTGTTTCAAAACGTTGCAAAAAATTAATTATACATTCGAAGCTCTATATCTTTAAAACTATGAACAACACAACAATACTTGAAATAACATCATATAAAGTAGAGTAAATTGGATAAATTATGCTAGTAGAGCTATTTACGTTAAATAAATTTAAAAAAGCAAATTTTGAGAAATGTATGTCTCAAAAACAATTCGACGTACAAATTTGTTAGCACTCAAATTAAAGCTAGTTTAATGTACTGTAAAGTGGTTTGTTACTGGTACCTTCGTAGGAGTAGTAATTTTCATGATATTCGACAAAATTAATTCACAAAATGTTGATTTCTACCTGTTCGCATAAAACTTTCATATTTTCAAAAAAATATATTCCAGGATCCGTAAGACGTACAGATGTCTGCCAGAGTCTTTATCTTCGTAGGAGTAGTAGATTTTATGATATTCTTATATGAATATGAATTTTACATATGAAATTTTGTCCGAACAGCAATAAATTAATTTATTTTAGCAGATATAATGAAAACTACTACTCTTGCAAATATTAGTGTCAGTAACTACTTTAGAACTCATGAAACTAGCTTTAATTTGAGCTCTGGCAGCCATCTGTACATCTTATGATTCAGGAGATATTTTCATAAATCAAAACGTTTACCCGAACAACTAGAAAATAACATTTTGTGAATTTATTTTGTCAAATATCGTAAAAACTAATACTCCTACGTAGATAAGCGTCGTGGACTTCTTTATAGTAGATTTAACTAGCTTTAATCTGAGTGCTGGCAGAGATATCCGTAAGTCTTGTGGCTCCTGATATATATGTTTTCATAAATCAAAATGTTTGCCTGAACAGCTTGAAATGAACTTTTTGTAGAATATCATGAAAAATACTATTCCTACGTAGATAACTTCTATAAATTGATATAGAAGTTAGCTCTATAAGGGCTCATATTTTAGCGAATTTACTCTAGTTTATATGATGTTCTCTTTATCATTAGGCGCGCAACCTTTCAGCGAATAGCCCTGAAGAAGGCTAGAAACTCTAGCCGAAACGTCGGCACATTAAAATAAGTTAGTCATACTTATTTGTGTTTCATTGACCGCACCCCCAACCATCTTCTCCTCATTTATCATCCACGGTCAACTATCTCTCATAATGATGTTCTCTTTAGTTTTCTTGTGTTGTTGGTAGTCTTAAAGATGTAGAGAAAAATTATTTTTTTTTAACGTTATGAAACAGTTACCATTTTTTATTCTCCCTATCTATACTTGGCATACTCATCAATTTCGGATAGTAATTATACATAGTTTTCATTAAAGTAATAAAAAATTGGAATGAAATAACTACATTTCCACTCCTCCTGAGCTCTTGTATTAAAACGAGTGGGTTGCGTTTGCTCGAGTGCAGGCGTTTCATTTCTGTCGATTTATTCAATCTGAAATAAATATTTCCTATTTATCAATAAATTAGATGCACATAGACTCAACACTATTTATTAATTTATTTTACTTCTCCAACGTTTCGAACAATTATTATCAATTTTATAGCTTCAAAATATTTTCTTAAACAGTTGCAGGCTATTATAGCAAGTCTAATATAATATAGTTAATTAAAATATATTTGTCATCTATATCATTTAATATAATTCTTTTCATTGAAAATTTGATTTAGCACTTCCAGGCTATGTTAAATTGATAATATATATGAAAAAATCTGTACTGCTACAATCCAGGAAGGGTCAGGAGTGCAGTTCTCCGTAAGGAAGTATTGGTACTAGACCAACAGTTGTGCAAGGAGGTGATTCGGTCATAATCACCCTTGATTCCCAGATTTAAATAATATATTTTATATTATTATTATATATTTCTTTTAATGCCAATCACCCCTTTTTCTGAAAATGAATGAATAAATAAACATGGACCGAAAGCTTAAAAAAAACTTGATTTAACTGTTTAAATTGATGTAGGAAAAATTTGAGCATGATCCAACTGTTCGTATCAATCATATTATGGCCTATATATAACTCGAGCTGTCTCCCACATCAATAATATAGACGTTTTAATGGATATTCCATGACCAACATGCGGGCTTGGAAATCCTCTGAGAAAAATCTTTATCATTCTAGGATATAATGTATTAGATGAAATAAATGTTAGTACGTGCTTAATATTTTGGGGCTTTGTATTCATTTTTACTTACCGTCTTTCCATTAATTTTTTAAAACTTTGATCGTTCATTGAATCTTATTTTTAAAAAAAGTCTATCTTAAATTTGAACAACTTAATACATATGCATTCGTTAGGAGCTTAAAATAAACAGTAATTTTATAAGAAGGTAAACAAACTATTTTAGATGGCGCGATATGTCGGTTTTATTTTTACAATGTGACTCATTTATCATCCGAAACCGAAGACGGTTCCTTTCAGACTGGATCACTTTGGTTCTTTATTTTCTCCGACGCATGTTGGGCAAAATGACAGATGTAACTGAACGAAAACGAGTTTCTTGTTTGCATATATTTAGTATCCCATTTGTTCGTTACATAGTCTTTAGGACTGCTAATAGTATTAAGAGGTGCCAGAATTTGTTTCTATTAAGTTAAAACACAAGTGGAATGAACCTATGACCAGTACTGGAGCGAACCAGTTTGTGTGCAGGAGACAATAAGCTTATATACAATAATAAAGATCAGCTTCAGTGGATAAAATTTTACAGCAAAAATATTGATATTTATTTTTTTTAAAAATCATAATTTCTAACTAAAATTGCATAATAAATTAAAATCGGACGGTAATAAAACAACATATTGGACATGTTGATGTGGTCCAAAGAGGTAATATCTAATATCGAGCATTGGTTTGTGCTTCAGAGATAGATGATGTAACAATAGTGGTGATTATATAGATGACATGATTTCAATATGGAAATTGAAAATATGTCGTAAATATGATTACAAGAATTTTAAATATACACATATACCATAGATAAAAATTGTTGATAAGAATAACTTAATTTTAGGATTTTAAATGTGCATGAGTATGGGATAATTGTTCCGAAATCTTGTACAAGAAAAGTTTAGAATATGTTATATTCTATTTGGAAGTTTTTACACCTTAACAATTTAAAAACAATTATTATAACAAAATTTCCTAAAAAGAAAATCCAGAAATGCTATTTATTTTCTTTCTCAGCATAATATTGGAATTTTCAAAGGTAAGAATAAACTGTTTCCACCAACATCCATAGTTGTTTTCATGAATAAATAGATATTTCTGTTCTGTATCAATATATCACAATCTAGTTTTTTTTTTGTTTGTAAGATAATTTTAAATGTTTTTTTTTTTAATATTTATTTATTGCTATTTACAACTGTACATTATAATACATTTAGTAAATCTGATCTAAGTTAAATTGGAGTCTTAGAGGCATTAAGAGAAACTACCCATTGGTAGCACTCTAATGACATTTTACATTAGCTGGTCTCGTGGCTATCTTCTTTTCAGGCGCCTCGGAGGGTTGTCAGGAATGGAAGAGGATGCAAGATTAAAAACTAAAGGGTTTGAGTGGTTAGAGAGTTTATAATGGAAGAAGTGATATCTGGTTCGGACTAGATCGGTTACATAGGGAAAATTAAGGTCTTTATGTATGATTTTATTTGTGACAAAGTAAGGAGCATTGAGGATTTTACGAAGGATTTT
>NW_027115892.1:236051-236821 GCF_000696795.3 Halyomorpha halys
TTTTTTATAATTTCAATTAATTTGTTCCCTCCTTCATTCGTAGTTCTAATACCCTTCCAACTTTCAAATCCCGTATCTTCGACCACCTTCTGTCCACCCAATTCCGGTAGAATAACAATCAGAAGTTTCAAATAAGGTTTATTTATTTTCTGTAGTTAACGTTTCAGATTTTCATTGATACTTGTAAATATGTATATTAGCAGAAATTGTACCTTTTCATTTATTATTTTTAGTTTAATTGTATTTAATTTTTTACAATTTAAAAAAAATTTATTATCAGAAGTTGGTCACCTTATGTTTTATGATATGATATATGGCTTTATTTTATTTGTTATATTTTTATTTTATATATTTTGGTAATTATTGTTGTTCATTTTTATCTTTCCAAATTCATTATTTTCATTATATTTTATAATGTTTTATAGTTTCATTTTTATTTTGTATTTTACTCTAAGGCTCTAAAGTCTAACTTTGATGCCTGTACTTTATTCTAAAGAGATCAATCCCAGAATAAATAAAGAATATTATTATTGATAAATTAGATTTGACTGTCATGTCTTGATCTATCTGCTTTAGAAACTTTTTTTTTTCTTATCCTTCATTAAAATAAAATTAGTACTTCATACATATTTAATACATGAAATGTATGATATATACTTTACTGGGTCTTTAGTTTAACTTCATAAAACGTTTATTCTCCTTCCGAAACATTTTTTTTTTTCTGCCGCAGGGAGGAGGTTGCTCTGGCCCGCTTGAGAATAGGTCATACT
>NW_027115892.1:238301-248132 GCF_000696795.3 Halyomorpha halys
CGTTGATGACCAGAGGGTTTTACGCCTTTAAGCAAAAAATCAACAACAACAACAACGTTTTTTTCCTAACCTCCTTTATTATTAAATTTATACAATACATGCATACAAATGCATAATAGTGACAAATGTATACTAGCATACTACTTACTGCCTTGGATTGCCTTGTGGTATAACGTGCCTTCAGAAACGTTTTATGAAGTTAAATTAATAGAATAAGAAGTTAACTTGCTTCCACGAGTATGAAGTTGTATTAATTAGTCGAAGTATAAAATCGCATCAACCACTTACACCATTACTGCTACGGAGTAGTGGTGTCGGAAATATGGTGGTTGATAGTGATTGGCCGAAGAAATTTTAATATTGTGACTAATTAATATAGGCTCATACTGGTTGAAACGAGTTTACTTCATTAAAATTATAAGTTTGACTTTAGAAATCGCTTATTAGATAGATAAATAGATAGAGCAAGAAATTACAGTCAAATATAGTTAATAATTAGATTTATTTAAAAATATTATTAATTTAATTTATCATGCTTTCGTTATTTAGAGCATTAATAACATAAGATGAAAAACGGATTTTTACCATCTTTATTGTCATTGAATTTATTTGCTTATGTTTTTTGTAGTTATTATTTTCTGCAATATGTTGTCATGTTATTTACTGAAGCGAAGATGATTGATTAAAGAAATGTTATTTTAATTTTTTTTTTGGTTTAGTGATTGGTTCTTTTTTTTCCTCATATATGTCGGACGTTGATCAGTTAATAAAATCCACTTGGCTTGTACTCAGGAAACCTACATGTTGTTGTTGATTTTTGCTTAAAGGCGTAAAACCCTGGTCATCAACGCCTATGGCATGCATGATAAAAGTAAAAAAAAAAAATTAAAAAACATAAAAATCGAAGAGGAGTTATAATTTATAAAGAAGGCGATGTGCTTTTAAAAATTCAAATACTCGTGTAATTTTAGCTTCCTCATCTGCGAGCGTTTCGGATAAATTTGGGGTCAGTCCTATCCTGTTTATTGTTGGCAAATAGTGAGTACACTCTTCGAAAATATGTCTAATCGTAAGAATGGACTGACAATATTTGCACGTTAGAGGTGGCAGTTTTCTGATCATAACATAAATGTAAACATACATGTATAATCCATATTCTACGCGTGTGAAACCGCCGAAAATTTAAATCATCTTATAGTATGTTTTTTTAGTTTCAAATTTAAATACAATGTTTTGATGTGAGTCTATATTACTAATCGATTTTAATAATCATTCATTTGAAGAGTTTAGGTAGGATATAGTTATGTATTGAAAAAATAGTTAGAATTAGGACTACATACAGATAAATATTTTCATTGCCCAAACTATGCGATAAGAGTTCTTGACCTGGTTCCATTGCGCGGTAGTTCTGAGGATAACTCGTCATTATTGTCATTTTCCTCGCTTCGGCCTCGCAAGGAACAATAATAAACCTCGTTTTAGCTTATGCTAAATATTCCAAATATGAATTGGCTCATAATTAGCAATTTTTTCTTCGCCTTATTCAATAATTATTTATGTTTTATAATTTATAGTTGTATCATTTCTTCAAGGTTTATTTTTCGTCCTTGTGGTTGGTATGTTTTCGTTATACGATCGAAATGGCGTGTGTCTCAACGAGGAAAAGAACTGTATTAATTCGAATTCTAAAAGGTGTATTTCGAAACTCTTCAAAAAACAGGATTATGTTATATAATTCTATTAGAATGTCAGTTAGGGTGTTGAACTGGTGTAAAAATTTGAACCATTTAAGGTAGGCAATATTTTAAAGGGTTTTACCACACGAAAATTTTAAATGCTTGTCATACTGGTTTCTAATACCATTTAAGAGGCTTATTACCATTTAACATCTGTGAAGTATGATATTAAATTTAGTAATTTCTAGTTGTTTATTGACTTAGCTGCTCAATTATATTCACGACGCAATATAAACCTAAGCCTCGCTTCGAATATCGAATCGTTGTTTCTTTGAACAATACTTTTCTTTCGTAAATATTTTCCATTCAGCACAACTAATTTCGGGTCTTGACACATTTTATTTGTACAGTCTTTCTTGTTTCTTGATGCCACTTGTTATTCGAAAAATATCATTTTAATTTGGAAGTTCATACTCATAATAAATATAATTTTAGTTAATTTTTTTTTTTTTAAATATTCTAGTATCTTTGTTTGTTTATGAAAACTGGATCAAATTCTTTAAGTTACAATAGTAAAATTTACAGAGCAGATATACATCGGATCTTACATTACATACCTTGGCTCGTTGTAAGTATTGCCTCTTTGGCACTTACAATACATTTCGTAAGCCTTGACATAGCTTGATAGTAAGTATTAAAAATCTTTTGTATTAAGGATCCAGAATTTGATACTGTCGTGTTTAGCTTGTTATTCAATTTATTACTTAAAAAACCTGTTATGACTGGAAAGAGAAGAAAATTATTTAATATTCTGTCAAAAAAAAAACCTTGTTCTTTTTTTCAACGTAATTTTCCTCGTACTCGGAAGCAATTTTTTAAATTAACTGGAATGTAAATTATGCCAAGGATCTTTATCCGATACAGGTTTAATAAATTAAACTGTGCTTATAGTATCAATGTTACAACGACATCTATTAATCTTTTACACATTTAAATTAAATATTTTATAGGTTACTAAATTCCGATAAAATAAAATTAACTAAAGATAATTAAAAAGAAGGAATAATTATTGTTTATAATCATATCTATAAGTTTCAAATGAAAATCAGAAACATCAAATGTAAAAAAAAAATTAAAAAGGCAACAAAAAGTAAATCCTCTAACTAAAGTAATATTTTAGGTATTTTATAATAATGATAAAATAAAAATTAAAATAAATGAAATAATGATGATTATATATATATAAATATTTATAATCCTTAATACATAATAAAAACATCGGATAATATTTATGTAAATTTCATCTATAATAAAATTATCTATCTTTTTATATATTAAACAATTTTATTTGAAACATTTAATTTTTATTCTTTTGAAATTTGGTGGACAGGAAGTTATCAAAGATACGGGATATGAAGGTTGGAAAGATATAGGTACTTCATTTTCTCGTGCTTCCCATTCTCTTCTGTAATATTATTATTTTTCGCATTGTTGATTCTTGCTTAAGTTTTGGTCTATTATATTTTTAAGTAAAATGGTTTCTTATGTATATAATAGACGAATGCGACAATCGATTATATTTGTCGTGATTTCAGTATAAATAATAATCCAGCTTTACAAGGTCCAAACCGACGTCATGGTCTCAGCTCTTGGTCGTTTTAATCTGTCTCGGTTCGGGTCTCAGCGAAAATAATTATTCTGTTGACCAGATATCCTTATAAAGTTCTTAGTGTAGCACTTGTTTGTTGTGTGTCATTAATTAAAGTTAAAATGGTGTGCCCCGATAGATTAGACCGTTAATGGGGTATGAAAACACGCTGGTGTATTTGTTTGAGCCGAGTACAACAAATAGCTTATAAAAATAAAAGGCAAGGAGGAAGAAGTGTGATCTAATGGTTTAGATTTGGCTAGTGGTGAGGTTACATTCTTCCGTCTGTTGGCCACCTAAAATTACCACCGCTGTAGAGCCTTGAGGGGCAGGATGACGAAAGTTGAACGTTGGTGGGGATACGTACGCTTCAGGTGCAAATGCTCAATTGACGTCAATGATGATGTTGCATTACCATTCCTCATAGGATATTAATCTCGTGTCAATCAACTATTGACTGATAATCAACCGCTTTTTTATTTTCTCATCTACAATTTCGGTCTTCTCCGGTTGTTGTTAATTATTTTTACTAAATATTTTATCTTCGGACATAGCTGTCATTTTACTTGAGCGAATAATTTTTAACCTATATTCCAGAATATGGGTAATGTGTTTCGAAAATTCTCTCTCTCCCGTTCCATATGATTTATTAAATATAAACCGAGTATAGCAAAACATTTCTATACTGATAAGGATAAAGGATTTGAATCCAAAAAATGTCGATGTTGAGTTAAGTACCTACTCAGACTCAGAAAGAAATTCTCTATCGATTGGTATAAAAGATTTAAGTTGCATATTATGATAATATCCTGGTTAAAACTGTACTGAAAGGATAAGTTTTTATACAGAATTTTTTGAACTTTATTTTTTTATTTTTTTTTTTTTTTAATAATTTATTTATTGATATTTACAACTGTATACACATATATACAACAAGTAAATTTGCTGTAGGTGACATAGTGACATGATAAAAACATGTGGAGAATCTACCCATTGATAGAACTCCAAAAACATTTCTAGAGGAGAAGATCTCGAGGCCATCTTCTTTTCAGACGCCTAGGAGGATTATTAGGTAATGAAGGAGAAGCCAGGTTAGAAACAAGTGGATTTGGGTGGTTGAGAAGTTTATTATGGAAGGAACGGTATCTGGTTTTGGCCAAATCGGCAACATATGGAATATTGAGGTCCTGATGGATGACTTGATTTGTGACAAAGTAAGGAGCATTAAGGATTTTACGAAGGATTTTTTATCTCCTAAAAAATCAAGAATACGGACTTAAATCCTTTATGCCTATCAGTACAGAATTATAACCGCAATATATATTCTTTCAATTTTCCCTTCTCTCCAAGCTCTCCCTTAGCAATTTGGTGTATTTTTAAGCTTTATACACCGTCCTTCAGAACTGCGTTCGAACGTTCCTTCCTTGCCTTAACTGTTCCATTTCCATTCTGAATTCAAATCCGTTTCTCAACGCCTGTTCATCATCTAGATAGACTCTGAGTTACTGTAAAATATTCTGTAAAGATTTTATTGTATTTTTATTTTTCTTGTTTAAAATACTCATTATTTTTCTTTTAAGATTATGATTTTTCTTATTTTGAGACAGCGTTTAAGAAATGAATAAAGGGCGTGATATGTGTTGTTTGAAGAAGAAGAAGCAAAACAGTATTCTAATAATGTATGAAAAAAAGGGATTTTTCATTATATATAACATTTTTTTAAATGAAGTTACAAGTTATCAGGCCTTTTTGTAATTGTTACTTAAGGAACCTCCAATCTTTAAAAATACCTAGTTTTCGCACAATAATTTATCACTTACCAATAGGTTTATACCTTTGGATTATATTCTCATACATCCATCTAACTGAAGACTCTTTCTCCCTAGTTTCTTTAAGTGTGGTCCGTTTGTTTATATACATAATTTTCAGATATATTTAGTTTATGTTATCAACTTCCGGAGGACATGATCTCTTCTTATGTAAGAAACAAATGTATAGTACATATTTAACACATGTAGAACCGCCGGATCAAAGCTTGTCGAAGGCAATTGCTATAGAATTTACTCTAATATTTTGCAATATTTAAGTTTTGGGGTAAAATATCAAATCTCAATTTAAATTTTTGATGATTTAGTTTAACATGTGAGAGCGTCATGATTCCAATGCTCTCTATTATTAAGTCAGTTTCACAACACTACTGAGTCAATGGTGGTTAAACCTATATTGACAACTTTAATAATGAAACGATACCATTGAGAATATGTTAATAATTCTCATTGCCATGCCCCGCAGAGAAAAAAAAAACAGTCCTTTTTTTGGAAAAATAATTTCTTTAACTATATTTATTTATTTTATATTTATAGCCAGATTGGCCTGCTACGGGGCTGGCATGGTTGATATAACCGTTATATTATATATATATATATTTAACAGTTGATTATGGGGGGGGGGATATAGTCTCGTACAAAAGACACCCCTAACTATATACAATGTTGTTATTTAAAGAAGAAAAAAATAAAATAAAATAAATAGATAAGAGTAATGCTTCTTAATAAATTCCCTAACTAATTATTCAACATTTTATGTACAGAACACAAATTATTGTTAATAGATAGAAACAAAAATTACAATTGTTTTGTAACTGAGTTTTCTTCATGATTAATAAACATGATGACCACTAGAACTAACACACTAAGTTTGTGATACTTGAGCAAGAGTGAAATGGAGAAACGTTAAGTTTTTTTTTTCTGCATCGCATCAGTTATTTTGTAAGTTGTCTGTTTATTTCTGTTTGGCATTTTTTATATGTATTAGTGTTGTTAACTATGTCTCATGTGTTTATAAGATTGGTGTAACATTTAAATGAAATTGAATTTAAATTTTGTACGATTATAACAAAATTTACTCGAAAAACGGTCTAAAATTCCAGTCCATTACAAAAAACTGATATACATGTCTATTATAAGGCCTATCTGGACATAGGAGTTGAGCTTTGGGGTTCCACTGAACCATCGAATTCCTCCCGAACCCAATCCTTACAATCCAAAGTCCTTCTTAAAATTCTTAATGCTCCTTACTTTTTCGCAAATCAAGGCCATGGTTTGGCCAGAATCAGATACCAATCCTTCCATGATAAACTTCTCAACCACCCAAACCTAGTTGTTTCTAACCTGGCTTCTCCTTCATAAGCTAATAATCCTCTGAGGCTTCTGAAAAGAAGACGGGCTCATGATCTTCTCTTCTAGAAATGTTATTGAATCTATGATGGGTAGATTCTCTAATTTGTATCATGTCATTTTATCACTTACAGCAAATTTACTTGTATATATTTTTATATAGTTGTAAATGATAATAAATAAATTATATTAAAAAAAAAAATAATAAAGTTTGTACAACCGAATTTTTGCTAACAGCTCGATTCTTATGTTTTTATGTGGTAATCTTAAAGAATTAGATTTCTTTTGAAATTTTTTTTCTCGCGGACGAAATAATAGTGGTTTTTTTCACTAAACCTTAAAAATCTGAAATATTATTTGAATTTAATCGTGTAGTCAGAAATCAACCTCTGCAACTTTCACTTCATGGATCATTTGATTTTTAGTTTAAAAAAAAAAGTTTAAATCACTCTCAATAATGTTGAATAGAATTAAAAATTGTAAGGAATGAATGAATAAATGGAAAGAATAACTTTATTCTACAATAAAAGTCTTCTAAGAATAATTTCATTTTCTAGATTTTTACTGTTTCATTGCCACAGATAAAATTGGTTTGTGAATTAATCTTCAATCGCTGTTTTAGCTTTGCTGCCTACATTAATTTTCAGTCGAGTGGGTTATTGGAGGTTTGGATTAGTTAAATGGAATCTCAATTATAGAGAGTAATTTGTATATCGGATATAGAATAACATGATACTGTATAATAGAAATGCCTATTTACCTCAATCTTGAAATAATTTAAGCAAAATGTAATTGATACTTTCATTTTCATTAATTTTTATAAAAAAATCGATGAGGCTCTCTCTCTCTCTCTCTTTTTTTCATTTTTTTTTTACTTTCAGTTATATGGAATATATAGTAAAAGATTGTATTGTGATCCTGAAAAAATTAAAATCGAGTTTTGGGCGGAATTATATGTCTTTCTGTCTTGTTTTAGATATAATACATGTAATATTAATAATACTTGTTTTAGGTCCCGTTTTACATTTCAAGCCCTAAAAACCTAGTCTCGCTAAATGGTCTGTGAACAGCCTATCTCTCTAATGAAAAGTCGTACGTAACTGAAATTACATATTTAAGGTAAGTAAAATCCATCGACCCGAAGTGCCACTTTATATAATCTATTATATAGTATTTATATAAATACTAAAGTAGATAATGACTGCTTCGTTGTATTTTCTTAAACTGTTGTGTTTTTACGAGGAACAAAATTTATATTTGTTGTTACCGTCTCGAGAAACCCTAAAATATAAACTTACAGGAACGGAAAACGAAAAATTTTTATCATACTTTTTCGTCTTTTTATTTATTTATTTTCAAAAATTATAAAAATAACGATAACATCACCACGAGCTTACTAACATACAAAAAACTTGGGGGGCGTAAGTAGATTAGTAAGTGAAAGTTGTGTGATGCGAGCATCGCACCTTTTTATTTATAAGAAATTGTTCTAAAAAATATCATATAATTTTAATAAACGTTTTAGTCCCTCACAAAACGAATCCAATTAAACTAACAGCTTAAGTTTCCTTATTGAAATATTGATGGATGTTGGCGTGCATGCTCTCACCTGGTGATATTCCACTTCATCGTCGTTTAATATTATAGTATCCATTTTTGTACTGTTATACCTATATCGACTTTCTGTTAACCTAATCAAGACATTATCGTTGGCATGAACATTTTTTGGTATTGATTTTTAATTTTAAGACCAATCTGTGGTCATTCATAATTCATAACTGATGATCATATAATTATTACAAATAGTTATGTGTATGATTGATCGGATTAAAATATTTACTCATATATTATAGGCATTAATACTTCATAAAGAATTTTATACCCGAGTTTAATCGTTATTAATTCCATTCCTCTTGTTAAACGTTTCTATTTATGCAAATATATTTTTAGCCACTGACGTTTGATTAGATTTATTGTATTTTTATGCATGTAATGTTTATTAATGAGATGATTAAAAACATTATTGCGGTATATAAAATAAATTCAATTAATGTTTCATGCAAATTAATGATTGTATGCTAATTTTAAGTCATTAATTGAAATATAGTTCTGTGCAATAAAATATAAACTTAATATAATAAGCTTGAGCATTGATGTCATACGAATTATGAAGATGCTTTAAAATAGTCAATTATTGTGTATCTAATTTTATTTTATTTTTTTACTTCAGCAATCGTAAAACAAGATTGAAGTTAATTCTCTACTTACATTCTTTCAATGATTTTGAATATATATTAAAAAAAAAAAAAAATTGAAAAGGTCTTAAGATTAGCTATGAAGATATTTTTCTTTTCAGTGGGATCCGTATAGTTTTATCAAGGCAGGGTTTTTCAAGAAAGGTTTTGCATAATTGAGACTAACCTTTAGAGAGGCATACTAGGTTATTAGCAAATTTTCAAAAGAATTAAAACTGAAACAAACCCGGTACAATAAACTCTCTCCCTAATTCACTGAATAAAATTTTGAATTTACATATAACAGCCTCCTCCTTTATTCTTTATACGTTGCTTCACTGTTCACGTTTATAAAATTTTCAAATATGAGTTGGTTACTCATGTTCCAGAATAAAATATTTGTCCAAGCAATGCACAATACCGTTTACCATATTTACTGAAGTGTAAATCAATAATTTTTTATGAATTTCTAGACTAGAATATCAATTTGTTTTAACTTAATTAAAAGATTTATTTAATTTTAATTTTTTTTCATAAGGAATGTGTTGAAATAACCTGAATTCATAAAGGAGTTGTAATTACAATTAATAAGAGTCAAGAAGTAATTGTAATTTCATTTACTTAGCATCAAGAAGTATTTGTAATTGTGAATCTCAATTCCAACTTGAGTAATTGTATAGAGTAATTGCAGTTACAACTTGAGTAATTGTATAGAGTAATTGCTGCTACAACTAGAGTAATGGTATAGAGTAGTTGCAGTTACAACTAGAGTGATTATATTCAGTAATTGCAGTTACAACTAAAGTAATTGTATAAAGTTTTTGCAATTATAGTAATTGTAGAGTTATTGCAGCTACAACTAGACTAGCGGTCGCCAAACTTTTTGACTTTACAGACCAGTTAATTTATAATTTAAATCCTGCGGATCATTAATGGGGATTTTTATGTGTTAAATATATTTATAAAAAAAGAATGGTGATCTAAGACCACATAAAATATACCTTGTTAATAAAATTCAACTATTAATTTTAATCATTGTCTATTCTTTTGTTTGTATATATTTTAAGAGAGTTTTTTTTATTTATTTATTTTTTATT
>NW_027115892.1:248182-252482 GCF_000696795.3 Halyomorpha halys
TTATTTTTTTTATTTTAGTATGTATGAGATCATTCATCACTATTACCTATTGCCCACAACTGTGTGGCAGATTGTAATATCTATCAATAAATAAATCTTAAAAAATTTTAACCTAATTATGAAAACAGCAATATAAATAAGAAAATACACAAAACCTTCCTTGATAACCCGAGTAATATATTTTATATTGAGCTTTTAAATTCTTCAACTAATATACATATGCGACATAAAGGAGAATGAAATATGAAATATTGAATGTCGAACAAAGTACGACTTATTTACCGTAGTGTTTTTATAACTTTCCACATATTGTTGTGAATTGAATTATATTTCAATGGATCTTAAAACATATCTAACGTGATGAGTAAATATATTCCACATTTTTCTGGTGACCAATGAAATTTTCCTCTGGACCATAACTTTGGCGAATGCTGAACTAAAGTAATGGTCTAGAGTAATTGCAATTGCAGTTCTAGTTATTGTATGGAGTAATTGCAATTTCATTAAACACATACAATAAATAATTTTAATTGTGTAATTGCTCATCAAATTCACCAGTTTTTAATTTTTCTTAGTGTAATTATGTTGCCACTGAATTATGTAATTAAATTACTCATTTAATGATCCCTGCCCAACTCATTCTCTTTATGTCTCATTATTCCGATGTTATAACAGAGTTAAATAAATAATAATAATTTTATGTTTGCAATAAAATAACTAAATATTACGTAGATCTCTGGCTGTATTACATTAGGAGAATTTAATATATTTTGCGGCTGTTGTGGGTGTCAGTGGACTGCCGCGTAGGCGGTGGTGCGATGTTGTTTGTTGGCCCCTTGTTCTATTTTTAGTAATAATGATCCGGTATCAGTAATGAACCAGAAGCCAGTCATCCTTTGAAACAAACCGTATCATCATGACAACTATCAAGTGAGCACTGGGATTGAGAGAGAGAGAGAGAGGCAGAAAGGCCATTTTCTCTTAAAAAGGCAATTGCTGGCCACTTAAGTACTCTTTTGTAATCGATTCCCCCCCCCCTCCTCCTCCCATTAGTTCCCTGTTGTGTAGTTATTGCCATTATCGATAAGATTCATGTTATAGATACAATAATCGTTTAATCTAATATATTTGTCGATAATATCTTGTGTCCTACTAAAGATTATATATATATTTGGATTCACATTTACTGTCAGATAAAATCTAATGATTTTCTATTTTTTTTTTATTTTTGGAATAGTATTTCAAACGATTGGTTATTTGTTCGAAGTCCCGTGGAATGTTAAGCTGATATACAAGGAGGAACAAGGAAATGGTTTGGAAGGAGACTGTTGTACTCTAAGTGATTGTATTCTATTGTTTGCTTTAGTCTGCACTAAATACAAAATGTAATCAAAATACTCGTACTCAACAATAATGATTACTTTGGTAATAGATTAGTTAGTTTTAACTAAACTTGTAATCAATTACTTCTTGCATTTATATGTAATTGAAAAATTTTAGTAATATTATAATTTACTTGAATGTTTTGAGGAAAAAGTATATATGTTCCAAGTACAAAGTGAAATCAAAGTTATTTCCTATGAAATGAAATAGATAAAAAAAAAATCAAATGAGGATCTATATGATTTCTATTTTATTATCCTATATTATTACTTTATTTGTCCATTTATCTATCCGCTTGATTTTTATTACACGTTATTTTCTTCACTGTTTCTTTCTTTTAATTTTATAATATTTACTATTACTTTTATTATTATTATTTCACTCTTCATTATTGCAGTAGTAATTTTTCAATTTTATCACTCATTATTGTGCTAATTATAAGTTATTTTATATTCTATTCATATTTTTTTTTAGGATAATATACTACGTTCCTTTTTTTTTATATACCATCTTTTTTTTTTAAACTTCATGCTATATACATTCAGACATATTGAACACATATTTTAGCTGTTGTTCCAGTTAGAGCTAAGAAAAAAATTTATTTTATATAATTTTAGCAGTTTTTTCTATTATCGTTTTCTTTCTTTGCCCTGGTTGGATTTCAAAGTTATTATACAACAATTGATATGTTTCTCTGTACAGAATAAGAAAAAAAATATTGCTGGTTGTATTAAATGAGTTTAAATATATACAAAATTACAAAACCGAAAGGTATTTCCAATAAAGAAAACTAAAGAAAAAAAAATTGTATTTAGGAAAGAGCAGATTATATTCGTTTAAAACCCTTATGTACAAGTATTCATACAAATAAACAATTTTTGAACTTGATTTTTTGAGGATTTTTTTTCCGCCAATTTCCAATTTTTAGTATAAGCATTTATAACTATTTAGAATTTTATCTAAATCCAACGTTACTATAACTGTTTAAAATTTGAATTTCTGAATTTATAACCCAAATCAATACCTTTTAGATTTTATACGTTTATAAGGAAGATAAAGCCGTTTCAAATAGAGAAAACTCCTCAGAAATTGTATTTTATATCTTATCACATCTTTTATAGTCTTATCACATAACACAATATTTTAATCTTGTCCTTATTTAACCCTAATGAAGCCTTGTGAAATAGGGCGAATTGTTGGATACAAATAAATAGTTTTTCTATTTTTTTTCCATTTCTTGGCCACTACCCACCCCATCTACAATCATCACAAACAGTCAAATAATAATCTTCCAACAAGATAAATATAATATTGTATTCAAAATATTAGGTTGTACTTGAAGTATTAAATGATGAGAACGATTATTTTACTTTTAGTTAATTTTTTTTCTTTATCGGACTGATATTAGTAAGAGGACAGCAAGGAATATGGGAATTAAAGAATCGTAGGTGTTATAAGCCAGTCATAAAGATTCAAACTGGTTTGTGTATGAATTTCCTGAATTATACTTTTTTTTTTACAGTTTTTCTTGAGTACAAATTAAATTACTTTTACTCACATTCAGTATTGCAAACACTTTTTTCTTTCCTATGTGTGGGTGGCATTGGTTTATTCCACACAGCAATATATTAATTAATTAAATTCCATGAAATCTCTTTTGGGCAGTTTGCCCAAACCCTTTGTTATTGCTATATTTATTAAGTTAAATATATCTGTTTCACTAATACACTACACCATAATACATTTCTTATACGTTCTTGTTATAGATTTCAAATATTTATCGCTGTAGAATATTTTCGTATCTAAATCGTTGAACAATATTTCTCGTTGTTTTTTGAACGCCGGGCATTAACAGTCTCCCTGCCAATACAATTTTCAGTCTTTTTGCTTGTGAGAACGTCAGTTTTCAAGAGACATGAGGGAATATATTTTTATAGAACTGAACGAGTTCTCCCGATATTGTTTTTGGCAGCTTTCTGTCTGATATAATTTCACTAATTCGAGTAAGGCAACTCTGTTTACTAGTTGTCCTGTCAATTTTGCCGATTTATCTATTGCCACGTTATCTGGGATACTTGCGTGACCCTTAATCCACTCAAATATTATTTGTTTATTTCCTTTTAGGGCTAGAGGTTTCTTTTTTATTAATTGGGTATTGCCGATATTTTTGTTTATATTATTATTTAGGGATGACAATTCGCTCCTACTATCTGTTAGCACTACGAAATAATATTCTGTGGGTTTTGTATAAAACTTAGTTACTCTGTACTCACGTACAATTTGGCCAACTCTGCTTTTACTAGTTTGAAAATTAATTGAAGAGGGATTGAGGATTGGAACATTTTGGAAATAAATAATATGTTTTCTTTTGCCTTGTTTTTTAAAATATATATATTTTTCTTTCTCCTAATAGGGAATATATTTTGAGTAGAGATATTGTGAAATTATACCTCGAGGTCGAGTTGAATACTCAACGATTCTTACACCTTAATAATTGATGCTACAGCGCCCTACATCAACCTTAGTGGTTCTATAATCCCGAGGTAGCTCACTACCATATTGTATGCATCTCACATTACAAATACACTTTTGTTTAACCAGTGCCCCGTTTAACCGGACATTCAAGGTACGTAGGTCCTCCAAATTAGTCGTAGGGCCCTCCAAATTATTTTTTGGTTTTGTTGATTTTGTATTATCAACAGCTAAACTAACGAACATTTACCTGGGATACGTTTGTTGATGTTTTATTAGTAAAATTATAAATTATTTCTTTCAGTATATTAATTTATAACAAAATCTGTGATAATATCCTAAATCATTCTTGATTCATTTTAATTCATCGATCACAGGAGGAAAGTGCTCTATTAGTACAAGAGCCCAAGAGGAGAAAAAAGGCAGTTATCTCACCCCAATTTTT